>NW_017672495.1:27019-117250 GCF_001879085.1 Nicotiana attenuata
ACATCTTAATAGAAGGATTTAAAACAGCACCAATTAAGTAAATCGGAGGAATTGGAAAGAAATTTTTTTTGAATTTTGCTTGCATTTGTTCAACAACATCCCTATATTTTTCTTTCTTCTTAAATTCAAAGAGTAGAAAAGAAATTTCAGCTATATGTACTAAAGTCATAGTAACAGTAGGGTAATATGCTCCAGAAAACTCAACAGTAGCTGTATAAAATTTATGTAACAACATCATTAACGACCTCCCAAGTAACAGTTGTTAACATACGGTTTGGATCAGTACAATGCACATTAGCAACTTCAGTTATTTGAAATCTATATTTGTAGCAACATTTTAAAAATATATATATGTATAATTCCATCTAGTAACAATTTCGTCTGGCATGAATCTGGGTTTAAGGTTATGCTCGGTACACTTATTCTTAAATTCCCTAATTCTAGATTTACTATTATTTCCTTGAATAATACCAATTGCTCTTCTAACATGATTAATCTCAGTTGATAACTGTCACGACCCCAAAACCGAACCGGCTGTGATGGCGCCTATCATGAAACTAGGACAGCCGACACCATCCCAAATCAAATCAATATTTCAAAATAAGGACGTTTTAAGCAATTAATTTAGATAAAATCCCATAACATGAGTCCAAATAACAAGTGCGGAAAGGAACACAAGCCCGACATCGGGGTATCACAAATGACACTACGGAACTACTCCAAATTCCGGAACTCCATTCTGACCCCGATATCAAGATTTCCACTGCCGACCGGAAACTCCAAATTTCCAATTTCGCCAATTCAAGCCTAATTCTACCACGGACCTCCAAATTACATTCCGAACACGCTCCTAAGTCCCAAATAACCAAATCATAAAAATCCAAATCCGAGATCGAATACAAAAAGTCAAAACTTGGTCAAACCTTTCAAATTTAGAGCTTCAAGCTGAGAATCATTCTTCCATATCTGTTTCGATTAACCTGAAAATCAAAACCGACGATTTACATGTGTCATAATACATCACACGGGGCTAGCCATGCCCGAGAACTGGCGGCGAAATGCAAGTGCTCAAAACGACCGGTCGGATCGTTACATCCTCCCCTACTTAAACATGCGTTCGTCCTCGAACGTGTCTAGAGTTGTTCCAAAAGCCAACAAATCGCCATGTATCCCTACTATGCACGTACCCAGGGGTGATCCCAGTCACCCTATCCCATATAGGTCCGATAGCACAACATAACTGAAATTTCGCAATCCAACCTAGCCCATAAACCTTAGACCCAAATTTTCGCTTCCGAAATCATCTATAAGACCAGAATCTCACATCTATACACTGTATAAGTCCGAGAAAGCTGTATCAACCATAACCGTAACCCAAGATGTAATCACATGATATACTACATAACTCAAATACTCGTAGCGATAACCTCTAATCACAGCAGCTGCTCAAACAACCCAATTACGGTAATAAACCTCTTATCAAACCAAAGCCTTATTCCAACACTTTCGTATACTGCCATTGATGAAAGAAATACGCATAAATCATAATCATTCCTCAGTTCAACCAGTCATGGAGTTCCCTCTCCTTCGGCAAGGACTATAGTAAATTTCTAAGCCGAATTTCAATATTATCCTTCCAACATGCTAAAATCGAATCCGATAGTATTCATCTAGGTTCAATGACCCCATCTCATCCACCACGACTACTCTTGTGACATGACACATCAATACAATCTAAATCCACAACCCGCACAATCCGCGCACCAATAAGCAATAATCCGAATGTACTCAAATCATGGAAAATGACTCAAAATGAGAGAGCTGTACCGCCATCTCACCAGTACCACCACAACACGATGCTAAGAACCCATCACACACCATAGAACTAGAACACACGAATCTAACCCGAAGGATCATACTTCCACATAACTTTGCTGCAATGCGCGATCCTATCCAAACACTGGTCCACACGAAACACCTTAAATCACCATGCTTAAAATCAACAACCACACACAATTTGACGTCTAGTACCAAGAATGAATCACCATAACCACAGAGAAGCAAATGGCGCAATGCCACACCAGCCCGAAAGAACATACCCAATGCGCAATCAATCGTGCAATACCCAGATGCCCATCTCACTCAAATTCCGCTATAAAGACCAAATAGAATCATACCATTTGTGCATTTAATCGACGAATCAAAATCCCGCGTAGCATACAAGAGTAACTTACAAATAAATCTCGAAACACGGATAAGCTTAACAACAACCGAATGGCACCTCTCTCAACAATAGCAGTTCAGAGTCAATATATCCGACTCGATGCAGAACACACATCCATATTGGCCTACCAATGGACCCCAAATCAACTCTGGTCACCCACAATAGATAAACAACTCTCCGAAAGTTCACAATGACTGAATCATAGCACATACTATCATCTGACTAGCTTGCCCACATCTTCACAGTCCATAACCACGAAATAACCTGTTTATGAGAACTTCCAGTCTCCAAATCTATAAAGCATGCAAATCATTATATCCGATCCCGACTCCACTGCCCGAATGTCTAACACATCCCTAATACTCGATCATCCCACGAGGGGTACTTCTAAAATTCTTCTGCGCCACCAAGCAAACTTTGAATATCAGTATTCGATCAGACAAGATAGTGCCGCAATACCAATGAAGTATCCATAACTCAAACACATCGCCCTTTCTGAAATGTATACCCTCATCAAGCCACACCAATCAGTGATCTCATTTATCTAGTCATCTGAAACTGTCCATGCTGCCTAAGAATTTATGACCTTCCTTTCAAAACTGAACCGCGACCTTACACATGCAAATCTCAACCCCACACAACATACCACATATACCATACCATCCTATGATAAATATGAGAACTTCATAATCCACTCCGAGCTACAAGCAACTACGTACTCAACCAGCCAAGAACTTTTTCATTTGATCCCATCTAGGAGAAAATCACTATACATCCACTGATCCTCACGTCACGTAGAAAATGTACACCTCCAACCGTGGTAGAAATCATCAAGAACTCTCCGAATCCACTTTGCACAAAACCAAACCATCAGGACTGACTCCTTCTAACTCAACCAAGCTACGCAAGCCATCAAAACCTAAGAGCATTGCCACGAAACACCTGTAAAAACCCATCGCATTATAAGCACCCAAGAACCGATCCTATCTATTACCATGCCGATCCAACCTACTACTAAGCTGTCCTAATTCTCTGAGTTCCTTCCGAATTACCTCAAATTTATATGTTTCCTTGCTAGTACACCACTATCCTTAACTAAAACTTGCCCCACGAACTTTAGCATAAAACCACACTGCCCTAAGGCTCATAAACCATTGTAATCTTCTGAAGCTCCCCCAAAAGTACCACAACCGAGATACCCGCTCTGAAGAGACCTTCTGCGAATCTAAAGCCATTACCTTCTCCTTCCTAATACTAGTATGTAGAATCCATAATGATACAGAAATGCCACAAGTCCTGACATCCTCCCATATAAATCTCAGTTTCTAGCCCACACACATCCTGAAGATTCCCAATTGCCACGTATAAATCTTGAATTCATTAGAACCGTTCTCGAGAGTTATCCACTCTGCTCAAATCTCAATTAGAGTGATCGAACAGACCGAACAACCTGTACCCCATTAGCACTTCAACACCCAAGGAAGTAACCCATTCTTCTAAGCCGCCGAGCGATTTTTCCTACTCCATACATGTTATATCCTTACAAACAACAACTAAATCACCCAATATTTCTCATATACCCATAAAGCATAACACAACCCTTATCCGAAATTTCCTTTACTCAAGTCATCCTCGATCTCAACCTCTGTAAGCCATAACTGGTTCACTAATATACCTCGAATTGGAACCAACACAACACATAACCGTGCAATCAACTGATCAATAGTAGACTCCCCCACTTGGCTCAAAGCCATGGATAAAAACACATAAAAACTCATAATGCCCATACTTTATTACTGCCATAATACCATAGTGAGATTCAATTAAATCCTTCATAAGCTCATGCAACACAAACCATCTAGTGTTTCAAGTCATCTGCAAATCTCGCATTCACCCTCGTAATAGTCAAGCCCACTCTCATGAGCGATCCAAACTCAAATTGCAACACGTATATTTCACTGGTAAAAGAGGACTCCCAACCAACAACATAAGGATCACACAAACCTTAGAATACCCCGCAGGAGATAAACCACTTGCTAGCCTCAAACTGGTATCTCTCTATACTCTTCCATAACCATAAACACCACGCAATCACTTAATCCTCCTGAGTTTGAACTCATAAATGCAACATAAAGATTTACCTCACTCCATAACTAAACCACATAAGAGGTCCTTCAACACACCCATAGCTCGAGGCCATACGCCAACTCAAGACAGAAGTCAAGCACCCAATAGTCTTTGCTACATCTCCAGCAAACTCTTCTCATCACATTCGAACAATCTGAACACATCTCGCAATCAAATCATACTCACCCCATAGTCATCCAGTCACAAATCCCACCAATAAGGACACAAACGGACATATAAGACCCAAATGCACGTGCTCACACAATCGAAATCTCAATTCTCAAGCCATAGACAAAACTCGGCCTCAAGTCCTCCGGACTAGCGTATCATCAACATGCCAAGATCACATCTCGCACCTCATCCAGAGAATCACAAGCCATCGATGCACAGCTGATATCGAGCGCTCATGTGCACATACAAACGCGTGGAAGGAATTTAAAGAATTACATTTCAAGCTGAATCAATGTCGCACGGTAAGAATTCAAGAATGTGAAGTTTCCTTAAGGTTCTGTAGCCTCTCAAAAAAAAGTACAAACGTCTCCGTACCGATCTGTGAGACTCTACTAAACCTACTCATGACTCGTGAGACCTATGTAACCTAGGCTCTGATAGAGACTTGTCACGACCCAAAACCAACCCGGTCGTGATGGCGCCTAACGTGGTACTAGGTAGGCCGACACATTTCCAAAACCAATCAGTATTTTCATTCTTAAGATAAAATCAAAGCTATTTAACAATAAACCTTCATAACATGTTTAAATTAAAACAATAGTGCGGGAAGAAAGCCCGACATCGGGGTGTCACTAGTCATTAGCATCTACTACAACCATCTAACAACAACAAGACTAACATAGCCTGGAAATATCTGATTTCATCTAAGGGAGGACAAGGAGGGAGAAAAGCAGGGCTGCGATCGCCAGGCAGCTACCTTGCTAACTCCGATGGATCTGCCACTGAGTAATGAACACCCGCTACCGGGTTCAGAAATACCTGGATCTGCACATAAGGTGCAGAGAGTAATGTGAGTACGCCAACTCAGTAAGTAATAAAAGTAAATAGAGACTGAGCAGTAGGAAAGAAATAAATCCACATCATGATAAACTTATTAAGCAAAACATGCTTTCAAATCAGAATATGAGTCAAATCATCTCATTTAAAATCCAGTTTTTGGTAAAAATCATTTAAAGATGCTTTCGAACAGTTTCAATAAAGGTTCAATGGAGTTTATAGTAAAAGTGATGAGAATCATAATCGGCCCCTCAAGCAAAACATAGTTCGTAAATAGCCCCTCGGGCAAACCTCTCGGTCACTCATATACATCTCATAACATAAAAATCTCAGTGGAAATAACAAGGCCAAATCAGTAACTAAATTCAAAACATCTCGTGAAAACTCCAGTATCAATGAAAGTTGTTTAAAACATTTGTTCAACATTTTCAATAGAGGCTCAGTATAAAGAGGAGTGAAAACAGTAATTTCATAAAACAAGCCCCTCAGGCAAAGCATCACTCGTATATATATAGCCCCTTGGACAGGCCTCTCAGTCACTCATGACTCAACTCTCCTCAATCAGCACTCACACTCAGCACTCACGCTCAACAGGTACCTTATAAAAACCGCTGCGGCGTGCAGCCCGATCCATAAATATATAAATAGTCGACTGCGCTCACTAGGGGTGTGCAGACCCTTGAGGGGATCCTACAGCCCAAATGCTATATCGCTGCGGCGTGTAGCCCGATCCAATATTGCTGCAGCGTACAACCCAATCCATATATCCATGCGGCGTGCAGCCCGATCCAATATTGCTGCGGCGTACAACCCTATCCATATATCGCTGCGGCATGCAACCCGATCCATAAATATATAATCCTCACAATCAGGCCTTCGGCCTCTCTCAAGCATCAATCTCACAAGCCACACGGGCATCTCAGTGAAAAATCTGTGACACTCAGCCCAAACAACTTTCATATATTTAAACATAGAGTAATGAAACTGAATCAAACAATGAACAGGTAAAGTCATAACTGATAATATGCTTTCAAATCAAAACAGCGTGAGGATAGTAACAAAATACCCTTGAGGGTCCAAACAGTATAGGCACAAGGCCCCAAACATGGCATTGAGCCCAGATTATAAGAATTCTTTCTAAAACATATGGCTATTATTCTGCTTAAATCAAAATATGTAACTCTATAGTCGCTGCAGGACGAACCAAGTCACAATCCCTAACAGTGCACACCCACATGCCCGTCACCTAGCATGTGCGTCACCACACAATAGTGAAACGACGTGAAATCCGGGACTTCATACCCTCGGGACAAGATTTACAATCATTACTTACCTCAACCCGGTCAATCCTCTACTCCGCAGTGCCCTTGCCTCTTGAATCGGCCTCCAAATGCCTCGAATCTAGCCACAAACAATTCGATACAGTCAACACGAGCAAAAGGGACCGATCCCATAAGAAAATACTAAGCTTAAGGCCAAAAGTCAAAAAGTCAACTCAACAGCTAGGCCCCGGGCCCACGTCTCGAAATCCGACGAAAGTCAGAAAATCCAACAACCCACTCGATTACGAGACCAACCATACTAGTTTCACTCAGTTCCGACTTCGAATCGGTATGAAGTTCTACTAATTTTCCCCAAATTTTCACCCCAAATCACTAATCTAATGATAAAATCAATGATAGATTCATGTATTTTAGCCAAAACCGAATTAGAATCACTTACCCCGATGAATTTCTTGAAAAACCTTCGAAAAATCGCCAAAGCCCGAGCTCTCTAAGTCAAAATATGAAATAAAACCCCAAATCTCGTATTTATAGTGCACTTCTCAGATTTCCATTTCCGCTGACAGCCAAAAATCACCGCCCCAGCGGACTTCCACCGCTGACCGCGGAAATTCCTCCGTTGACCGCGCTTCTGGTGGCTGCACAGACAGGCCTTAGTATTTTGGCCATAAATTTCTCTACATATGTCCAAATGATGATTTATTTACCTTTATGGAAACTAGACACGAAGGGCTACAACTTTGGTTTTTGAACCATCTCAAAATTCCTTGTATATCAAAAGATATAGGCTTCGGAAGTCGGACCAACGAACCTACGAATTCTTCCCTGGAGCGCCTTAGCGCCCCTTTTTCTGCCCTCAGCGCTCCTTTTCCGCCTTCAGTGGAATATTTAAGCACCAGAACCATGCCTGAGTTTCGGTAATGTCCGGAGTTGCTCAAAACTTACCCGAAACACACCCGAGGCCTCCGGAACCTCAACCAAATGTACCATCAAGTCCTAAAATACCATACAAACTCAATCGAGCTCTCGAATCACCTCAAACAATAACAAAAACATGAAGCACACACCAATTCAAGCTTAATAGACTTGAAACCTCAAACTTTCACAACCGATGCCGAAACCTATCAAACCTCGTCCGAATGACCTCAAATTTTGCACACACATCACAAGTGACACAACGGGCCTATTCAAATTTCCGTAATTCCAATCCGACTCCGATATCAAATTTTCCACTGCCGCCCAGAAAATGCCAAATTTCCAAATTTCGCCAATTCAAGCCTAATTCTACCACAGACCTTCAAAACACAATCCGAACACGCTCCTAAGTCCAAAATCACCTAACGGAGCTAACGGAATCATCAAAATTCCAATCCGAGGTCAAATACTAAAAAGTCAAAACTTGGTCAAACCTTTCAAATTTAAAGGTTCAAGCTGAGAATCTTTTTCCCAAATCAAATTCCGGATAACCTGAAAACCAAAATCGACGATTCACAAGTCATGATACATCATACGAGGCTAGTCATGCCCGATAACAGGCGAGCGAAGTGCAAATACTCAAAACGACCGGTCGGGTCGTTACATCCTCCCCCACTTAAACATACGTTCGTCCTCGAACATGTACAGAGTTGTTCCCAAAACCAACAAATCGCCATGTATCCTCACTATGCACATACCCGGGGTGATCCCACGTCACCCTATCCCATATCGGTCCGATAGCACAACCTAACTGAAATTTTGCAATCCATCCTAGCCCATAAACCTTAGAACCAAATTTCCACTTTCGAAATCATATATAAGATCAGAATCTCACATCTATACACTGTATAAGTCCGAACAAGCTGTATCAAACCATACCCGTAACCCAAGATGTAATCACATGATATACCACATAACTCAAACACTCGTAGCGATAACTTCTAATCACAGCGGCTGCTCAAATATCCCAATTCCGGTAATAAACCTCCTATCAAACCAAAGCCTTATTCCAACACTTTCATATACTGCCAATGATGAAAGAAACATGCAGAAATCATAATCATTCCTCAATTCTACCAGTCACGGAGCTCCCTCTCCTTCGGCAAGAACTATAGTAAATTGCTAAGCCGAACTTCAATATTATCCTTCCAACATGCTGAAATCGAATCCAATAGTATTCATTCTAGGTCCAATGACCTCATCTCATCCAACACGACTACTCTAGTGACATGATACATCAACACAATCTAAAGCCACAACTCGTGCAATCCGCGCACCAATAAGCAACAATTTGAATGTACTCAAATCATGAAAAATGACTCAAATGAGAGAGCTGTACCGCAAGCTCACCAGTACCACCACACCGTAGAACCAGAACACACGAATCTAACCCGAAGGATCGTACCTCAACATAACTTCGCTGCAATGCACAATCCTATCCAAGCACAGGTCTACACGAAACACCTCAAGTCACCATGCTCAAAATCAACAACCACGCGCAATTTGATGTCTAGTACCAAGAGTGAATCACCGTAACCACGGAGAAGCAAATGATTCAATGACACACCGGCCCGAAAGAACATACCCAATGCCCAATTGATCGTGCAATACCCAAATACTTATCTCGCTCAAATTACACTATGAAGATCAAATTGAACCGCACCATATGTGTATATAACCAACGAATCACATCTCCTCGTAACAAAAACGAGTAACTCATAGATAACTCTAGAACACGAATAAGCTCAACAACAATCGAATGGCACATCCCTCAACTATAGCAGTTCAGAGTCAACAAATCCGACCCGGTGCAGAACACACATCCATGTTGGGCCTTCCAATGAACCCCAAATCAACTCTGGTCACCCACTACAGATAGATAACTCTCCAAAAGTTCACAATGACTGAATCATAGCACATTCTATCATCTAACTAGCTTGCCCACATCTTCACAGTCCACAACCACGAAATAACCTATTTATGAGAACTCCTAGTCTCCAAATCCATAAAGCACATGAATCACCATATCCGATCCCAAATCCGCCTCCCAAATATCTAACACATCCCTAATACTCGATCATCTCACGAGGGGTACTTCTAAAATTCTTCTGTGCCACCAAGCAAACTTTGAATATCAGCAGTCGATCAGACAAGAATATAGCGCCGCAATACCAATGAAGTATCCATAACTCAACCACATTGCCCTTTCTGAAATGTATACCCTCGTCAAGCCACACCAATCAGTGATCTCATTTATCTAGTCATCTGAAACTGTCTATGCTGCCTAAGAATTTATGACCTTCTTTTCAAAATTGAACCGTAACCTTACACATGCAAACCTCAACCCCACACAACATACCGCATATACATTACCATCCCATGATAAATATGAGAACTTCATAATCCACTCCGAGCTAGAAGCAACTACGTACTCAACCAGCCAAGAACTTTTCCATTTGATCCCATCTCGGAGAAAATCACTCACTATATATCCCATGCTCCTCACGCCAGTAGAAAATGTACACCTCCAACCGTGGTAGAAGTCATCAAGAACTCTCCGAATCCCCTTTGCACAAAACCAAACCATCAGGACTAACTCCTTCTAACTCAACCAAGCTACGCAAGCCATCAAAACCAAAGAGTATTGCCACGAAACACCTGTAAAAACCCACCGCATCATAAGCACCCAAGAACCGATCTTATCTATTACCATGTCGATCTAACCTACTACTAAGCTGTCCTAATTCTCTGAGTTCCTTCCGAATTACCTCAAATTTATATGTTTCCTTGCTAGTACACTACTATCCTTAACTAAAACTTGCCCCATGAACTTTAGAATAAAACCATACTGCCCTAAGGCTCATAAACCATTGTAATCTTCTGAAGCTCGCCTAAAAGTACCACAACCGAGATACCCGCTCTGAAGAGACCTTCTGCGAATCTAAAGACATTACCTTCGCTTTCCTAATACTAGTATGTAGAATCCATAATGATACAGAAATGCCACAAGTCCTGACATCCTCCCATATAAATCTTAGTTTCTAGCCCACACACATCCTGAAGATTCCCAATTGCCACGTATAAATCTGGAATTCATTAGAATCGTTCTCGAGAGTTATCCACTCTGCTCAAATCTCAATTAGACTGATCGAACGGACCGAACAACCCGTACCCCATTAGCAC
This sequence comes from Nicotiana attenuata, assembly GCF_001879085.1. Lineage (NCBI taxonomy): Eukaryota > Viridiplantae > Streptophyta > Magnoliopsida > Solanales > Solanaceae > Nicotiana > Nicotiana attenuata. The sequence continues at coordinate 37,820 of NW_017672495.1, forward strand.
TCCAACACCCAAGGAAGTAACCCATTCTTCTAAGCCGCCGAGCGATTTTTCCTACTCCATACACGTTACATCCTTACAAACAACAACTAAATCATCCAATGTTTCTCATATACCCATAAAGCATAACACCACCCTTATCCAAAATTTCCTTTACTCAAGTCATCCTCGATCTCAACCTTTGTAAGCCATAACTGGTTCACTAGTACACCTCGAATTGGAACCAACATAACACATAACCGTGCAATCAATTGATCAATAGTAGACTCCCCCACTTGGCTCAAAGCCATAGATTAAAACACACAAAAACTCGCAATGCCCATACTTAATTACTGCCATAATACCATAGTGAGATTCAACTAAATCCTTCATAAGCTCATGCAACACAAACCATCTAGTGTTTAAGTCATCTGCAAATCTCGCATTCACCCTCGTAATAGTCAAGCCCACTCTCATGAGCGATCCAAACTCAAATTGCAACACGTATATTTCACGGTAAAAGAGGACTGCCAACCAACAACATAAGGATCACACAAACCTTAGAACACCCCGCAGGAGATAATCCACTTGCTTAGCCTCAAACTGGTATCTCTCTATACTCTTCCATAACCATAAACACCACGCAATCACTTAATCCTCCTGAGTCTGAACTCATAAACGCAACATAAAGATCTACCTCACTCCACACCTAAACCACATTAGAGGTCCTTCAGCACACCCATAGCTCGAGCCATACGCCAACTCAAGACAGAAGTCAAGCTCCCAATAGTCCTTGCTACATCTCTAGCAAGCTCTTCTCGTCACATTCGAACAATTTGAACACATCTCGCAATCAAATCATACTCACCCCATAGTCATCCAGTCACAAATCCCACCAATAAGGACACAAACGGACATATAAGTCCCAATGCACGTGCTCACACAATCGAAATCTCAGTACTCAAGCCATAGACAAAACTCGGCCTCAAGTCCTCCAGAATGGCCCATCATCAACATGCCAAGATCACATCTTGCACCTTATCCAGAGAATCACAAGCCGTCGATGCACAGCTGATACCGAGCGCTCATGTGCGCATACGAACGCGTGGAAGGAATTCAAAGAATTACATTTCAAGCTGAATCAATGTCGCACGATAAGAATTCAAGAATGTGAAGTTTCCTAAAGGTTCTGTAGCCTCTCGAAGAAAATTACAAACGTCTCCATACCAATCTGCAAGACTCTACTAAACCTGCTCATGACTCGTGAGACCTATGTAACCTAGGCTCTGATACCAACTTTTCACGACCCAAAAACCAACCCGGTCGTGATGGCACCTAACATGGTACTAGGTAAGCCGACACATTTCCAAAACCAATCAGTATTTTCATTCTTAAGATAAAATCAAAGCTATTTAACAATAAACCTTCATAACGTGTTCAAATCAAAACAACAGTGCAGAAAGAAACCCCGACATCAGGGTGTCACTAGTCATTGGCATCTACTACAACCATCTAACAACAACAAGACTAACATAGCCTGGAAATAACCGATTACAACTAAGGGAGGATAAGGAGGGAGAAAAGCAGGGCTGCGATCGCCAGGTAGCTACCTTGCTAACTCCGATGGACCTGCCACTGAGTAATCAACACCCTCTACCGGGTTCAAAAATACCTGGATCTGCACACAAGGTGCAGGGAGTAATGTGAGTACGCCAACTCAGTAAGTAATAAAAGTAAATAGAGACTGAGCAGTAGGAAACAAATAAATCCACATCATGATAAACTTAGTAAGCACAACATGCTTTCAAATCAGAATATGAGTCAAATCATCTCATTTAAAATCCAATTTTTGGTAAAAATCATTTAAAGATGCTTTCCAACAGTTTCAATAAAAGGTTCAATGGAGTTTATAGTAAAAGTGATGAAATTCATAACCGGCCCCTCGGGCAAAACATAGTTTGTATACAGCCCCTCGGGCAAACATGAATCATAAATAGCCCATCGGGCAAACCTCTCGGTCACTCATATACATCTCATAATATAAAAATCTCAGTGGAAATAACAAGGCCAAATTAGTAACTAAATTCCGAACATCTCGTAAAAACTCCAGCTTCAATGAAAGTTGTTTAAAATATTTGTTCAACATTTTCAATAGAGGCTCAGTATAAAGAGGAGTGAGAACAGTAATTTCATAAAACAAGCCCCTCGTGCAAAGCATCACTCGTATACATATAGCCCCTCGGACAAGCCTCTCAGTCACTCATGACTCAACTCTCCTCAATCAGCACTCACACTCAATAGGTACCTTATAAAAACCGCTGCGGCGTGCAGCCCGATCCATAAATTTATATATAGTCGACTGCGCTTACTGGGGGTGCAGACTCTAGAGGGGCTCCTACAGCCCAAGCGCTATATCGCTGCGGCGTGCAACCCGATATATATATATATATATATATATATATATCGCTGCGGCATGCAAGCCGATCCATAAATATATAATCCTCACAATCACGCCCTCGGCCTCTCTCCGTCATCAATCTCACAAGCCACTCGGGCATCTCAGTGAAAAATCAGGGAAACTCAGCCTAAACAACTTTCATATATTTAAAAATAGAGTAATGAAACTGAATCAAACAAAGAACAGGTAAAGTCATGACTGAGGATATGCTTTCAAATCAAAACAGTGTGAGGATAGTAAAAAAATACCCCTGAGGGTCCAAACAGTACAAGCACAAGGCGCCAAACATGGCATTCAGCCCAGGTTATAAGAATTCTTTCTAAAACATATAGCTATTATACTGCTTAAAATGAAAATATGCAACCCAATAGTCGCTGCGGGACGGACCAAGTCACAATCCCTAACGGTGCACGCCCACATGCCCATCACGTAGCATGTGCGTCACCTCACAATAGTGAAATGATGTGAAATTCGGGGTTTCATACCCTCAGGAGAAGATTTACAATCATTACTTACCTCAACCCGGTCAATCCTCTACTCCGCAGTGCCCTTGCCTGTTGAATCGGCCTCCAAATGCCTCGAATCTAGCCACAAACAATTCGATACAATCAACACGAGCAAAAGGGACCAATCCCATAAGAAAATACTAAGCTTAAGGCGAAAAGCGAAAAAGTCAACTCAACAGCTAGGCCCCGGGCCCACGTCTCGAAATCCGACCAAAGTCACAAAATCCAACAACCCACTCGATTACGAGACCAACCATACTAGTTTCTAGGGGTATGCATTCGATTTATCGATTCGATTTTGACCCTTATCGATAATTACTTATCGATTATCGATTTGTACATATGCTTATCGTTATCGTTTCAATAAGGTTTCGATTTTTTCGATTTCGATTTATCGATTTTGGGGGCTTATCGATTCGGTTATCGATTACACCAATAAGAAAATTTGCGGGATTCCACGGAAAGTATATCTCTATAAACGCGCCTAACTAATATGGACAAAAAGAAGCTAAAATAAGACGAACACCATTTATAATATAAAAATTGTGTCAACAAGCACATGAAACAAAACTAAAGTAAGGGATCAAATGTATGCCACCAACACTCCAACGGTATAAAAAAACAAAACAAAACAAGACACATCATCACGGCTAATTCTGTTTTCCATTAATTTGAACTTCATTCCCTTGATCTTTAAATATGATCATTCCTTAAATGTGGTAGAGGAAATAATAGGGTAAGGGACTTAGGGTAAAGGAAAGGGTATAGATTAGGGAAAATAATATTGTATAGCCGCTTTCAAAATAGTAGCGGAATATATATACATTTTGTATGTTATATTAATCTACACAAATAGGTAATTACTCATTTAACAAGTGTCTAAAGTCTAGGGGTGTGCATTCGATTTATCGATTCGATTTTGACCCTTATCGATAATTACTTATCGATTATCGATTTGTACATATGCTTATCGTTATCGTTTCAATAAGGTTTCGATTTTTTCGATTTCGATTTCGATAACAAATAATCGATTCGATTTATCGATAAACCGATTCGAATGCACACCCCTACTAGTTTCACTCAATTCCGACTTTGAATCGGCTTTCAAATTCCAAAAATTCATTTTTATGAAGTTTTACTAATTTTCCCCCAAATTTTCACCGCAAATCACTAATCAAATGATAAAATCAATGATAGATTCATGCATTTTAGCCAAATCCGAGTTAGAATCACTTACCCCGATGAATTTCTTGAAAAACCTTCAAAAAATCGCCAAAGCCTGAGCTCTGTAGGTCAAAATATGAAATAAAACCCCAAATATCATATTTATAGTGCACCTCTCGGATTTCCATTTCCGATGACAGCCAAAAATCACCGCGTTTCTGGTGGCTGCACAGACAGGCCTTAGTATTTTGGCCATAACTTTATCTACAGATGTCCAAATGAATAATTGTTTGACTTTTCTGGAAACGAGACACGAAGAGCTACAACTTTCATTTTTGAATCATCTCAAAATTCCTTGTAGATCAAAAGATATAGGCTTCCGAAGTCGGACCAACGACCTTGCGGATTCTTCCCTGGAGCGCCTCAGCGCCCCCTTTTCCGCCCTCAGCGTTCCTTTTCTTCCCTCAGCGCTCCTTTTCCGCCCTCAGCAGAATATTTAAGCACCAGAACCATGCCTGAGTTCCGGTAATGTTCGGACTCGCTCAAAACATACCGAAACACTTCCGAGGCCTCCGGAGCCTCAGCCAGATGTACCATCAAGTCCTAAAATACCATTCAAACTCAATCGAGCTCTCGAATCACCTCAAACAATAACAAAAACATGAATCGACACACCAATTCAAGCTTAATGGACTTGAAACCTCAAACTTTCACAACGGATGCAGAAACCTATCAAACCTCGTTCGAATGACCTCAAATTTTGCACACACGTCACAAATGACACAACAAACCTACTCAAATTTCTGGAATTTCAATCTGACTCCGATATCAAATTTTTCACTGCCGCCCGGAAATCGCCAAATTTCCAAATTTTGCCGATTCAAGCCTAATTCTACCACGGACCTTCAAAACACAATCTGAACGCGCTCCTAAGTCCAAAATCACCTAACGGATCTAACAGAACCATCAAAATTCTAATCCGAGGTCAAATACTAAAAAGCCAAAACTTGGTCAAACCGTTCAAATTTAAAGCTTCAGGCTGAGAATCTTTCTCCCAAATCAAATTCCGGATAACCTGAAAACCAAAACCGACGATTCACAAGTCATGATACATCATGCGGGGATACTCATGCCCGTGAACTGGCGAGCGAAGTACAAATACTCAAAACGACCGGTCGAGTCGTTACATTAATCTTTCCCAAGCTTGATAAACTAACTCAGTGTTAGTCTGCAAGAAATTAGAGATGTCTTGTCTTAACTTTGTGGTTTTAGCAGGGGAAAAATATTTGTTTAAAAATTTCTGAGTCATTCGGTCCCATGTGGTAATGGAACCTTGTGGCAAACTTCGCAACCAAGTCATGGCATCTCCTTTTAAAGAAAAAGGAAATAGCCTTAACTTGATAGCTTCAGGAGGTACTCCATTATAGTTAGCTATTTCAACAAGTTCCAGAAAGTCAATTAAATGACTGTGTGGATCTTCACTTGCGTCTCCAGTGAAGATGTAAGACTGTTGAATCGTTTAAATCAGGCCAGTCCTGATTTCAAAGTTGTTGGCTGCCACTGGAGGTTTTATGACACTAGATTCACAGTTTAAGCAGTCAGGTTAGCATAATCCCTTAGGATTCTGTTTGCTGGCCTTGGTGCTACTTCATCAAACTCATCCTCCATAATGAGTGGTGGTTGGATGTCTCTACTTCTTGATTCTCCATTTCTTCACGAGCTATGCTTTGAGAAGATGATATTTGCCATTTCCTGCACAATCGAAGAGATTTTTCAATTTCTGGATCGTAACTAGCCAATTTTTTTGTAGAAGAGCGGGTCATAAACTACTTAAAATTTGAAAGAGAAAAAAAAAATTAACCATAGTTTCTAAAGCAGTACTAGTAGTTAATAAAATAACTTAAGGAAATTTTGAAAGATAACAAAAATAGTGAAAGTATTAACAACAACAACAATATCAACAACAATAACAATAACAACAACAACAACAATAATAATGTCACGACCCTAAAACCGACCCGGTCGTGATGGCGCCTATCGTGAAACTAGGCCAGCCAACTAAATTCCCAAACACTCCATATTTCATTTAAAACATAAGTAAAACCATATTTTAATAGAGTTCCAATAGAAGACATAAAATAAAGATCAAAATTAAGCGAAATATACATGCCCGACCTCGGGTGCCACTAGTATGAGCAAAATACTACAAGGGTTCGAAATAAGACAAGACTAACATAGTCTGAGAATAGCCAACAACACAATGAAAGGAAGATAAGGAAGGAGAAGGCGGGACTGCGATCGCTCAGCAGCTACCTCGCTATCTCCAAGGAAGTCCGCAAATAAAATGATCAGCAACCGCTACCGTGCACCAAGATACCTGGATCTGCACACAAGGGTGCAGGGGGTAACGTGAGTACACCAACTCAATAAGTAACAAGTCCAAACTATGGACTGACAGGTAGTGACGAACCAAACCTCAATAGGTAATATAAATTAAACTGTACAGAAAAGTAGACATGCTTGCAAATTCAAGTAATATCTAAACAGTAAATAAATGCAGTCTAAACAGTACGGAGTATAATGCTCAGGATATCTCTATGTAACAAAGCACATATAACATGATCAATGTTCCGTGTAACTCCACTCACAAGTGCTTAACCACTCGGTACTGTATATGGTCATCAGGCCCAGGGAAGATACATCCCGAAATATATATATATATATATATACCGCAGTCATCCAGTACCGAGGAAGGCCATTCAGCCCTATGGAGAAGATCCATCTCCAGGTATAAATACTTCAGACAAGATCCATGTCTAGGGAAGATCCATCCCTCAATATCATCAACTGCGCTCACCGAGGGTGTGTTACAGACTCCGGAGGGGCTCCTACAACCCAAGCGCTATCATAATCATCAACATAACCGTTGCGGCGTNTATATATATATATTATAAGCAGTCATCCAGTACTGAGGAAGGCCATTCCAGCCCTATGGAGAAGATCCATCTCCAGGTATAAATACTTCGGACAAGATCCATGTCCAGGGAAGATCCATCCCTCAATATCATCAACTGCGCTCACTACTGGTTTGTTACAGACTCCGGAGGGGCTCCTATAGCCCAAGCGCTATCATAATCATCAACATAACCGCTGCGGCGTGCAGCCCGATCCCATACACTGTCACTCACAATCAGGCTCTCGGTCTTACTCAGTCATCACTCTCCAGTCTCACTCATACAGGCGCAAAATGTCATGATACTAGCCTGAACAATGATATGATATGTCAAATAACAATAATCGAGACTGAGGCATGATATAATATGCATGAATAGGACTGAGTATAAAATATCAATAAAGCAAGTAACATGACAGCAAGAATCGACCCCTAGATTCTCAACAATATTGGTGTGAAGCATTAACATGATAATTAGCATGATTTATAGCTCATCAACTTAATCACATAAGTGCGATACAAATATCAGCAAGAAAGAGTCACTAAGCGGGGCCATGGAATGATCCAGGTCGAAATTCCCACGGTGCACGCCACACGCCCGTCACTTCGCATTTGCGTCACCTCAATAGTAATCATACAACACATAGTTCGGGGTTTTGAACCCTCAGAACCAAGTTTGGAAGCGTTACTTACCTTAATCCGGTCCAAATTCTAGCCCGCAATGCCCTTGCCTCTCGAATCGGCCTCAAGTCGCGTCGAATCTACCCAAAATCAGAATCATAACATTAGAATATGCTAAGGGAACGAAGTCCATTCGAAAATAATCAAATTACACCAAGGAACCCGAAATTGGCCAAACTCGACCCCCGGGCCCACGTCTTGAAATCCGAAAAAAATAACATCAACAGAATCCTTATCCTCCCACGAGTTCATACATATAAAATATACAAAAATCCAACAACAAATTACCCCTCAAATCCCTAGATTAATGTCTCCAATTTCCAAGCCCTAAACCCCCAATTTGGCTACTAATTTTCCATAGATTTCAAGCTTAAACAGGTAAAACCCAACATAGAAACAAGCTTAGGGTCCAAAAACCTTACCTCCACGAAACCCTCTTGAATTCCCTCTTCAATTTGCTTTCCCAAGCTTAAACCCATATGAAAAATGGTGAAAAACCTCTCAAAATCGCGAAGGGCTAAATTTATATGTTATTCCCCAGCTAAACCGCTTCTGCGGTCGAAATCTCGCACCTGCGGACCCAGGTGCGCATCTGCGGAATCCAATTAACCGCTCAAGGACCGCACCTGCGATCTAAATCTCGCACCTACGCCATCGGAGGTTCGCTCGAACATCTGCATCTGCGGTTCCAGCTCCTCTCGCCCAGTTCCGCATCTGCGACTCTCCTTGCGCTTCTGTGGGCCCGCACCTGCGGTCCCCAGACAGGAGCTTCAACAACTTCAGCTGCAAATTTCTAACTCCAAACCTCCCGTCAACCATCCAAAATCACCCCGAGTCCCCCAGGACCTCAACCAAAAGTACGGAAAAGTCATATACCACTATCCAAACTTATACCAATCTTCGAAACACATAAAAAAACGTCAAATCAACAAAATAACATCGGATTCAAGCCTAAGGTTTCCAAAAACTTCTGAATTTCGCTTTTGATAAAAAAGTCTATCAAACCTCGTCCGAATGACCTGAAATTTCGCAAACACATCACATATGACACAACGGACCTACTGCAACTTCCGGAATTCCATTCCGACCCCGATATCAAAATTTCCACTATCGATCGGAAAACGCCAAAATTCCAATTTCGCCAATTCAAGCCTAAATCTACTCCGGACCTCCAAAACACATTTCGATCACGCTCCTAAGTCCCAAGTCACCTCCAAGAGCTATCCGAATCATAAAAACCAAATTCTGAGATCGTTTGCTCACAAGTCAACTTCTAGTTGACTTTTCCAACTAAAAGACCAACTTATGAGACTAAGTGTCTCAGACCTTTCCAAAACCATTCCGAATTCGAACCGACTAAACCGATACCATATAACACAGATGAACAAAGCATGAAAAAGCAGAAATGGGGGAAACGGAGGGGTAACTCATGAAACGACTGGCCGGGTCGTTACATCCTCCCCCTCTTAAACAAACGTTCGTCCTCGAACGAGTCAAGAAACGTACCTGAAGACTTAAATAGGTGAGGATATCTGCTCCGCATCTCCCGCTCGGTCTCCCAGGTAGCCTCCTCCACGAGCCGGCCTCTCCGCCGCACTTTCACTGAAGCTATATCCTTTGATCTCAACTTTCAAACCTGACGCTCCAAAATAGCTACTGGCTCCACATCATAGGTCAAATCACCCTCTAACTGAACCGTGCTGAAATCTAGAACATGAGACGGATCCCCAATATACTTCCGGAGCATGGAAGCATGAAATACCGGATGTACACACGACAAGCTGGGTGGCAAGTCAAGCTCATAAGCCACCTCCCCAATCCTCCGAACACCTCAAAAGGCCCAATGAACTGAGGACTCAATTTACCCTTCTTCCCGAATCTCATAACACCCTTCATGGGTGAAACCTTCAGTAGAACCTTCTCCTCAACCATATAGAACAAATCACGAACCTTCCTGTCAGCATAACTCTTTTGTCTCGACTGCGTTGTACGAAGCCTCTACTGAATCACCTTCACCTTGTTTAAAGCATCCTGCACCAAGTCCGTACCCAAGAGCCTGGCCTCACTCGGCTCGAACCATCCAACTGGAGATCTACACTGCCTCCCATATAGAGCCTCGTATGGAGCCATCTGAATACTTGACTGGTAGCTGTTGTTATAAGCAAACTCCGCGAGCGGTAGAAACTGATCCCATGAACTACCAAAGTCAATCACACAAGAGCGCAACATGTCCTCCAATATCTAAATAGTGCGCTCGGACTGCCCGTCCGTCTGAGGATGAAAACCTGTGCACAACTCAACCTGAGTACCCAACTCTCTCTGCACGGCCCTCCAAAATTGCGAAGTAAACTGAGTGCCTCTACCCGAAATGATGGAAACTGGGACACCATGCAAGCGAACAATCTCTCGGATATAGATCTCTGCCAACCGATCTGAAGAATAGGTAGTACTAACAGGAATGAAGTGCGCCGACTTGGTCAACCGATCCACGATCACCCAAATAGCATCGAACTTCTCAAGTTCCATTGGAGCCCAACTACAAAGTCCATGGTGATCCGCTCCCACTTCCATTCTGGAATATCCATCTGCTGAAGCAAGCTACCCGGTCTCTGATGCTCATATTTCACCTGCTAACAATTGAGACACCGAGCTACAAACCCCACAATATCCTTCTTAATCCTCCTCCACCAATAATGTTGTCTCAGATCCTGATACATCTTCGCGGCACCCGAATGAATAGAATACCGCAAGCTATGGGCCTCCTCCAGAATCAACTCCCGAAGCCCATCCACATTGGGCACACATATCCGGCCCTGCATCCTCAACACCCCATCATCACCAATAGTTACACCTCTGGCATCGTCGTGCTGAACTCTATCCTTAAGGACAAGCAAATGGGGATCATCATACTGGCGCTCTCTGATGCGATCAAATAAGGAAGACCAAGAAATCACACAAGCCAATACCCGTCTGGGCTCCAAAATGTCCAACCTCACAAACTGATTGGCCAAGGCCTGAACATCAACTGAAAGAGGTCTCTCCCCAATAGGAATAAATGCAAGACTGCCCATACTCACCGCCTTCTGGTTCAAAGCATCGACCACTATATTGCCCTTCCTCGGATGGTACAAAATAGTAATATCATAGTCCTTTAGCTGATCCCACCATCTCCGCTGCCTCAAATTGAGATCCTTCTGTTTGAACAAGTGCTGGAGCACCCTTCTGAGTCAACTTGGTCAAGGGTGATGCAATAGATGAAAATCCTTGAACGAACCGACGGTAATAACCTTCCAATCCAAGAAAACTGCAAATCTTTGTGGCTGAGGACGGTCTGGGCCAACTCTGAACCGCCTCTATATTCTTCGGATCAACCTGAATACCCTCACTGGACACCACGTGCCCTAAGAAAGCCACTGAACTGAGCCAAAACTCACACTTGGAGAACTTTGCATAAAGTTTCTCCTCCCTCAATCTCTGCAACACAACTCTCAAATGCTCCGCGTGCTCCTCCTGACTACGCGAGTATACTAGAATATCATCATTGAAAACAATAACGAACGAGTCGAGATAAGGCCGGAACACGCTGTTCATCAAATACATGAACGCTGCTGGGGCATTGGTCAGCCCAAAAGACATAACAAGGAACTCATAATGACCATATCGGGTCCTGAAAGCTGTCTTAAGAATAACCGAGTCCCTGATCTTCAACTGGTGATACCCTGAATGGAGATCAATCTTGGAGAATACCCTCGCTCCCTGAAGCTGGTAGAATAAATCATCAATGTGAGGCAGGGATACTTGTTCTTAATTGTAACCTTGTTCAACTGCCTGTAATCAATGCACATCCTCATAGTGCCATCCTTCTTCTTCACGAACAGAAAAGGCGCACCCCACGGCGGAACACTAGGCCGAATGAACCCCTTATCAAGGAGTTCCTGAAGTTTCTCCTTCAACTCCTTCAGCTCCGCTGGTGCCATACGATACGGTGGAATAGAAATGGGCTGAGTGCCCGGCACCAGGTCAATACCAAAATCAATATCCCTATTCGGTGGCAGGCCGGCAGGTCTGCAGGAAACACGTCGGGAAAATCCCTCACTATTGGAACAGAATCAATGCTGGGCCTTCAGAAATGAAATTACCCTGTTGTGAACAAAATCTGTCGAACCTCGCCACTTAATCCGTGGCACACCTGGCATAACCAACATCACTGTCTTAGCATGACATTACAGAATAGCACGGCACGGGGATAACCAATCAATGCCCAAAATCACATCGAAATCCACTATACAGAGTAACAAAAGATCCACTCGGATCTCCAGACCCCCAATGGTCACCACACACGACCGGTACACACGGTCTACAATAATAGTATTGCCCACCGGAGTAGATACACGAACAGATGAAACAAGAGACTCACGAGGCGTATCCAAATAACGGGCAAAATATAATGACACATATGAAAAAGTGGAACCAGGATCAAATAACACAGAGGCATCTTTGTGGCAGACTAAGACAATACCTGTATTCACCGCATCTGAAGCAATAGCATCAGGCCTAGCTGGGAGTGCATAGAAACGGGGCTGACCACCACCTGATCGACCTCCCCCTCTTGGGCGACCCCTAGATGACTGTCCTCCACCCCTAGCTGACTGAGCGGGTGGGGAAGTAACTAGTGCTGAAATCGAAGGCTGACTCCTCTGCTGGGACGATCCTCCCGTGAGACGGGGACAGAACCTCTTGATATGACCCAAATCTCCACACTCAAAGCAACCTCTCTCGGCAAATGGCGGTGGGCACTGAAGAGAGCCCCGGGCATCGGGATGCCCACTAGAAGAACCAGGCATAGATGAGCCCTGAACTGATGGTGCCTGAGTCGAACTCTGAGCTGGAAGGGCACTGAGAGATGAGTGACCTAAATGGGAACTGTGGGAACCGTGCCCAGATGACCCACCACGGTGGCCCGAACGGGCTGGATGAGCATGCCTGAATGGACGGCCTCTGCCGTGCTAAAACTGACCTCTCGAAGGAGCACCACCAAAACTACCAGATCCCCGAAGCCTCTTGGCCTTCCTCTCCTCTCGCTCCTGGCGACAAACCGACTCAATCTCGCCAGCGATGTCAACAACCTCCTCAAAAGTAGCACCTGACACCCTCTCTCTAGTCATGAAAATCCGAAGCTGATAAGTGAGGCCATCCATGATTCTCCTGATCCTCTCCCGGTTTGTGGGGACCAACCATACAGCATGACGGGCAAACTCAGAAAACCTCATCTCATACTGCCTCACAGTCATATCATCCTGGCGCAACTGCTCGAACTTCCTATACAGCTCCTCTCTGCGGGACTGCAGCACATACTTCTCCAGGAAGAGAGCGGAGAACTGCTGCCAGGTAAGGGGAGGTGAACCAACAGGCCTACGCCTCTCATAAGCCTCCCACCAGGTGAAGGAAGCTCCGGAAAACTGAAAAGTAGTGAATGAGACCACACTAGTCTCCAGAATACCCGCTGTATGGAGAATCCTCTAACACTTGTCCAAGTAACCCTGGGCATCCTCGCCCTCTGCTCCACTGAAGGTCGGAGGCTGAAGCCTACCAAATCTCTCCAATCGACGCTGCTCGTCATCAGGCATAACTGGAACCACATAATCCTGATCAGGTACAATCGATTGGGCTGGTGGTGCCTCCGGTGTCTGAAGTCCCTGCACAAAAACAACTTGGGTGTACGAGCGGTGGGAGTCTAAGTGCCTCCCCCGGCCTGAGAAGTGGCTGCGGTAGTAGAAACTGCGACCGCCTGAGCAAGACTAGTGTACACGGTCAAGATCTGAGCCAAGGTCTCCTGAAGACCCGGAATGACAATAGGCACAGCCGGTGCCTGACCTGGTGCTGCTGGAGCGTCCATAACTAGGACCTGATCCTGAACTGGGGCTGCTGGTGGATCTGCAAGTGCAGCCCTAGCTGCTGTGCGGGCTACACCCCTGCCCCTACCACGGCCTCGACCGCGTCCTCGGCCTCTAGTGGCCCCAGCTAGTGGTACTGGTGGTCGTCCATCCTGACCGGTAGTGCGTGTCCTCACCATCTGTGAGAGAATAGAATAACAAAAGTTTAGTACCAGAATCAACAGATTCGCACGACAGGAATTCAAGAATATGAAGTTTTCCTAAAGGTTCCGCAGCCTCCTGAGGATAAATACAGACGTCTCTGTACCGATCCGCGAGACTCTACCAAACCTGCTCATGACTCGTGAGACCTATGTAACCTAGGCTTTGATACCAACTTGTCACGATCCTAAAACCAACCCGGTGGTGATGGCGCCTATCGTGAAACCAGGACAGCCAACTAAATTCCCAAACACTCCAAATTTCATTTAAAACTTAAGTAAAACCATATTTTAACAAAGTTCCAATAGAAGAGATGAAGTAAAGATCAAAATAAAGCGAAAACTACATGCCCGTCACTAGTCATGAGCAAAATACTACAAGGGTTTGAAATAAGACAAGACTAACATAGTCTAAGAATAGCCAACAACACAATGAAAGGAAGATAAGGAAGGAGAAGGCGGGACTGCGATTGCCCAGCAGCTACCTTGCTATCTCCAAGGAAGTTCGCAAATAAAATGATCAGCAACTGCTACCGTGCCCTGAGATACCTAGATCTGTACACAGGGGCGCAAGGGGTAACGTGAGTACACCAACTCAGTAAGTAATAAGTCCAAACTATGGACTGACAGGTAGTGACAAACCAAACCTCAACAGGTAATATAAATTAAACTGTACATTAAAGTAGACATGCTTGCAGATTCAAGTAATATCTCAACAGTAAATAAATGCAGTCTAAACAGTACGGAGTATAATGCTCAGGAAATCTCTATGTACCAAAGCACATATAAAATGATCAATGTTCCATGTACCTCCACTCACAAGTGCTTAACCACTCGGTACTGTATATGGCCATCAGGCCCAGGGAAGATCCATCCCGGAATATGTATATATCACTGACCGCAGTCATCCAGTACCGAGGAAGGCCATTGTAGCCCTATGGAGAAGATCCATCTCCAGGTATAAATAGTTCAGACAAGATCCATGTCCAGGGAAGATCCATCCCTCAATATCATCAACTGTGCTTACTGTGGGTGTGTTACAGACTCTGGAGGGGCTCCTACAGCCCAAGCGCTATCATAATCATCAACATAACCGTTGTGGCGTGTAGCCCGATCCCATACACTGTCACTGACAATCAGGATCTCGGCCTTACTCAGTCATTACTCTCCAGTCTCACTCACACGGGCGCAAAATGTCATGATACTAGCCCGAACAATGATATGATATGTCAAATAACAATAATAGAGACCGAGGCATGATATAATATGCATGAATAGGACTGAGTATAAAATATCAATAAAGCAAGTAATATGACAGCAAGAATCAACCCCTAGAGTCTCAACAGTATTGGCGTGAAGCCTTAACATGATAATTAGCATGATTTACAGCTCATCAACTTAATCACATAAGTGCGACACAAATATCAGCAAGAAAGAGTCACTAAGCGGGGCCATGGAATGATCCAGGCCGCAATTCCCACGGTGCACACCACACGCCCGTCACTTGGCATTTGCGTCACCTCAATAGTAATCATAGAACACATAGTTCGGGGTTTCGAACCGTCAAAACCAAGTTTGGAAGCATTACTTACCTCAATCCGGTCCAAATTCTAGCCCGCAATGCTCTTGCCTCTCGAATCGGCCTCAAGTCGCATCGAATCTACCCAAAATTAGAATCATAACATTAGGATATGCTAAGGGAACGAAGCCCATGTGAAAATAATCAAATTACACCAAGGAACCCAAAATTGGCAAAACCCGACCCTCGGGCCCACGTCTCGGAATTTGAAAAAATAACATTAACAGAATCCTTATCCTCCTATGAGTTCATACATACCAAATATACCAAAATCCAACCACAAATGACCCCTCAAATCCCTAGATTGAGGTCTCCAATTTCCAAGCCCTAAACCCCCAATTTGGCTACTAATTTTCCATAGATTTCAAGCTTAAACAGGTAAAAACCAACATAGAAACAAGTTTAGGGTCCATAAACCTTACCTCCACGAAACCTTCTTTAATTCCCTCTTCAATTTGCTCTCCCAAGCTTAAACCCGTATGAAAAATGGTGAAAAACCTCTCAAAATTGCGAAGGGCTAAATTTATATGTTCTGCCCCAGCTAAACCGCTTCTGCGGTCAAAATCTCGCACCTGCGGACCCACACCTGCAGAATCCACTCAACCGCTCAAGGATCGCACCTGCGATCTAAATCTCGCACCTGTGCCATCGCAGGTGCGCTCGAATATCCGCATCTGCAGTTCCATCTCCTCTCACCCAGTTCCGCATCTGTGACCCTCCTTGCACTTCTGCGAGCTCGCACCTGCGGTCCCCAAGCCGCAGGTGCGGTTATGACAGGAGCTTCAACAACTTTAGCTGCAAATTTCCAACTCCAAACCTCCCGTCAACCATCTAAAATCACCCCTCGGCCCTCGGGACCTCAACCAAAAGTACGGACAAGTCATATACCACTATCCAAACTTATACCAATATTCGAAACACCTAAAACAACGTCAAATCAACAAAATAACATCGGATTCAAGCCTAAGGTTTCCAAAAACTTTAGAATTCCGCTTTTGATCAAAAAGTCAATCAAACCTCGTCCGAATGACCTGAAATTTTGCCCACACATCACATATGACACAATGGACCTACTGCAACTTCCGGAATTCCATTAGACCCCGATATCAAAATTTCCACTATCGATCGGAAAAATTTCGCCTATTCAAGCCTAAATCTACTTCGGACCTCCAAAACACATTCCGATCACGCTCCTAAGTCCCAAATCACCCCCCGAAGCTATCTGAATTATAAAAACCAAATTCCGAGATTGTTTGCTCACAAGTCAACTTCCGATTGACTTTTCCAACTAAAAGACCAACTTAAGAGACTAAGTGTCTCAGACCTTTCCAAAATCATTCCAACACAGATGAACAAAGCATAAAGAAGCAGAAATGGGGGAAACAGAGCGGTAACTAACGAAACGACCGGCCGGGTCGTTACATATAAAAATAATAATAATAATAATAATAATAATAATAATAATAATAATAATAATAATAATAATAATAATAATAATAATAAATTCTCAAATTTGTAACAAAATATTTAATCTGAAGTAGATGTATGCCAATCCCTAGCAACAACGCCAAAATTTTGACGAGATGAATGTGTATTGGAATTTCTTGCTCGTACTATGTCAAATTCTAATATAGTTTAAGATATTGTCCCACAGAGACTGGATAATCTATGCTACAGATTTGAAATATTTTAACTACTATTTGAGAGAATCAAATTGATGAAAAGTGAGTGAAGTTTAAAACTTGTTAATTTCTTAAACAAAACAAATATTTTTGGAAGATTTATAATTTAAAAAGGAGTTGGGAATCATTGAATTCACTTGATAATATTACTATAATAAAATCTTAATTTCTACATTTATTTATCTAAAGAATAATTGCTTATTTCTAATGCAATCATATTTTGCTCACTAAGAAATAACACATTAATAACACTCCATGAGAATTATATTAATTAATCAACTTAAGACTAGTGACGTTTAAAACGAAATATTTTTTTGCTTGAATTGTGCTAAAAGAAAGTAAAAACTTCGTGAGAATATTTTTACTAAGGATCAATAATCTTGCCTACAACAATTCCTCCGCGAGAATTAAAACTGAGGCTAGCAAGATTGCTGACTTGAAATAATAGTTTACTGAAAAATTACTTTCACTCTACTATTTTATTCATCAGTTATTATATACTAAATTTGCTCCGCGAGAATTACAAAATTAATATATGAATAACTACGAGATAAAATATATAGATGTGATGATAGAGTAATTAAAAACCATCATTTCAGCACAGTATGAAATTTAAATAAAAATTTTCAAGCCAAGAATATATAAAAACTAAGATAATATGATAAAATATATCAAGCTTCATCAACTATCCCAACAAAAAGAAATTACTCCATTATGGAGTAAGAAAAGCTAAAAAGGATATTTAGAAGACTAGAAATAATTTTACTATAAGGAAAGAAAAGAAAGAAAGACCAAGACAAGTTCTTGTCTTACAAAGATTGGTGCTTATACAAAGATAGCTTGCTATTTATAGGAAAAGATGAGTAGCTTTTGTCATATTCCACTGTTGCGAATGTGAAATCCATGTATGTGAAGTGACATTTGTGTATGTAGATTCCATATATGCAACTATGACACGTTGTCACGATCCGGATTTTCCACCCTCGGGAGTCGTGATGGCGCCTACTAATGGGAGCTAGGCAAGCCAATTTAATCTACCTTTTCGCAACAATTACCAACCATTTAATAAAATCAAACATAATGACATAAAGAGGGAGTCTTAAAGACATAGATAACTGAAAACCAAATGCGGAAGTTAAAATACAACTCTACCCAGATCCGGTGTCACTATCTCACGAACTACTAAAGAGTGCTAAAACAAGTTTGAATAGAAGTACATCAATGTTTGTCTCGGTACAAGGAAAACAAACTAATAACATAGAAGGGACTCCGGCCTGCGGACGACAGCTAGGCTACCTCGAAAGTCCCTGGACTGAAGTCAGCTCCCGATCAAATCCTACTGCTGAGGCCCAAAAGCCGCTCCTGGATCTGTGCAAAAAGATGCACAGAGTGTAGCATCAGCACAACCGATCCCATGTGCTGGTAAGTGCCTGGCCTAACCCCGGCGAAGTAGTGACGGGGCTAGACAGGATCTACCAAAAACAACCTGTGCAGATATATATGTATATACAAGTGCAACGAAATAACAGCAGAAAATACCAATTAAGGCGGGAAGGGGACATGCTTAGGGAAAATACAGATGAAAACAACTTATCAGAAGTAAACACGAAACTACATCAGATCTCATAATCTATATAAGTGGTCGGCGTGCCACACGATCCATTTCATTGTATATAAGTGGTCGGCGTGCCACACGATCCCATTCATTATAAATGGTCGGCGTGCCACACGATCCCATTTCATAATATGTAAGTGGTCGGCGTGCCACACGATCCCATTTCATAATATATAAGTGGTCGGCGTGCCACACGATCCCATTTACCGATAAACGTACTACGTAACGTGGTTACGGCGTTACGCACGTACGTACTCCGACGTTTACGACTAATACGTACTAACGTGGTTACCGGTACGTACGTACCTACGACGTACTACCCGTATTACCGTATAACGTAACTACGTTAAACGTACGTTTACCCGGTACAAACGGGTACGAAACTACCGTAACTAAACGGTACGGTTAAAACGTACCCGGTACGTAAAACGGGTACGTACGTAAACCGTAAACGAAAACGTTAAACGTTAAACGTACGTACCCGGGTAACGTAAACGGGGTAAAACTAAACGTACGTAAACGTAACGTTTTACGTTACGTTACGTTAACCGTTTTAAACGTACCGTAAACGTACCGTAAAAACGTACGTAACCGGTACGTAACGTACGTACCCGTAACGTACGTTTTAACGTACCGTACGTACGTACGTAACGTTTTACCGTACGGTTACGTACGGGTACCGGGTACGTAACGGTACCGTACGTACCGTAACGGTAGGGTACGTAACGGTACGTACGTACGACGACGACGACGGACGAGGACGAAGGACGACGACGGACGAAGGGAACGAACGGGCGTTGGGCCGTTACGGTACGTACACGACGACGCGAGGGTACGACGCCGAACGCGANNNGATCATGCGACGCGAGGACGAGTCGCGAACGCAAGNNCGCGTGGCCGACGCGAGCGCGAAGGGGCACGCGAACGACGAGAAGGGGACNNGGGCATACGCGAACGCATAAGGAAGAACGCGAACGCGTAGAACAAATGGGTGCCTGCAACAGCTGAAGGAAATCTGCAATATTTCTAAGTGCAAAACCACTCCGAACCACCTCCGAATCACTCCCGAGCCCTTGGGGCTCCTAACCAACCACACACACTAACTCAATAACATCCTCCGAACGTAACCGAGCGATCAATCGCCAAGATAACATCATATACATAGAATCAATCCTCAATTCACAAGATTTCTTCCAACTTTTTCATCAAACACAAATTTCCATTTTTAAGTCCGAAACACGCCAAACGACGTCCGTTTTCAACCAAAGTTCACAGAAAGCACTTAAACCATATATAAGACTTGTACCGGGCGTCAGAATCAAAATACGAGCCCGATACCACAGTCTTTTAATAAATTTTCATTTCCATTTTCCTTAATAATTTTAGAAAAACAATTTCACAGAAAAATTCATTTCTCGGGCTCTAAACCTCGGAATTCAACTCCGGGCATATGCCCGAGTCCCATATTTTTCTACGGATCCTCCGGGACCGTCAAATCACGGTTCCGGGTCCGTTTACCAAAAATGGTGACCAAAGTCAACTTTAATCATTTTAAAGCCACATTTCAAAAATTTTCACAGAATTTAACATATAAGCTTTCCTGCTACGCGCTCGGACTGCGCACGCAAATCGAGGCAAGTAAAAATGAGGTTTTCAAGGCCTCGGAAGCACAGAATGAAAGAGAAAACAGGTGGTGACCCCTTTGGATCGTCACATTCTCCACCTTTAAAACAACCATTCGTCCTCGAACGGACAAAAGAACGAAGTATCTGAATCGGGAAATAGATGAGGATAACGGCTCCGCATATCAGACTCGGACTACCAGGTCAATGCCTCAGGAGGCTGACCTCTCCACTGAACTCATACTGAAGGAAAACTCTTCGATCTCAACTGTCGAACCTGCCGGTCTAGAATAGCCACCGGCTCCTCCTCATAAGACAGATCCTTGTCCATCTGGACAGTGCTGAAATCTAACACGGGGGCTGGATTGCCATGATACCTCCAAAGCATGGACACATGAAACACTGAATGCACGGCTGACAAGCTAGGCGGCAAGGCAAGCTTATAAGCCACCTCTCCCACACGATCGAGAATCTCAATCCTCTGAAACGAACCACCAGGCCTCTGATGCTCATACCTAACCTGCTGACAGTTCAAACATCGAGCCACATATGCAACAATATCTTTCTTCATCCGACGCCACCAATAATGCTGCCGCAAGTCCTGATACATCTTCGCGGCGCCCGGGTGAATTAGAATACCGAGAACTAAGGGCCTCCGCTAAGATCAACTCTCGAATCCCATCGACATTGGGCAACACAAACTCGCCCCTGCAATCTCAAAACACCATCATCATCTAAGGTCACCTTCGTGGCACTTCCACGCTGCACCGTGTCTCTCAGGACACACAAATGGGGATCATCAAACTGCCGATCACGGATACGCTCCAATAATGAAGAACGAGCGACCGTGCAAGCTAACACTCTACTAGGCTCAGAAATGTCCAACCTCACAAACTGATTGGCCAAGGCCTGAATATCCAAAGCAAGAGGCCTCTGGCCGGCCGGAATATAAGCAAGACTACCCATGCTGGCGGACTTCCTACTCAATGCATCGGCCACCACATTGGCTCTCCCCGGGTGATACAAAATAGTAACATCATAATCCTTCAATAGCTCCAACCACCTCATCTGCCTCAAGTTCAACTCCTTCTGCTTGAACAAGTACTGCAGACTCTTGTGATCAGTGTACACCTCACACGTCACACCATATAGGTAATGTCTCCAAATCTTCAAGGCATGAACGATAGCTGCCAACTCTAGATCATGAACCAGATAATTCTTCTCGTGGATCTTCAACTGCCTCGAAGCATAGGCTATGACTCTGCCATCCTGCATCAATACTGCACCAAGCCCAATACGGGAAGCATTACAATAGATTGTATAAGGCCCTGAACCTGTGGGCAAAACCAATACCGGTGCCGTAGTCAGAGCTGCCTTGAGCTTCTGAAAGCTCGCCTCACACTCATCTGACTATCTGAACTGGGCACCCTTCTGGGTCAATCTAGTCATCGGGGATGCAATAGATGAAAACCCATCCACGAACCGACGATAGTAGCCCGCTAACCCCAAGAAACTCCGAATCTCTGTAGCTGATGCTGGTCGAGGCCAGTTCTTGACCGCCTCTATCTTCTTCGGGTCCACCTGAATACCCTATGCTGATACAACGTGACCCAGAAATGCAACCGAACTCAACCAGAACTCACACTTGGAGAACTTGGCATATAACTGACTATCCCTCAGAGTCTGAAGAACCACCCTAAGGTGCTGCTCGTGCTCCTCCTGGCTGCGAGAGTACACCAAAATATCATCAATAAAGACTATCACAAACATGTCCAAATATGGCCTGAACACTCGGTTCATCAACTCCATGAATGTTGCTGGGGCATTGGTCAACCCAAACGACATGACCAGGAACTCATAATGCCTGTACCGAGTGCGGAATGCGGTCTTAGGGACATCGGATTCCCTAATCCTCAGCTGGTGGTAGCCAGATCTCAAGTCTATTATCTTTGAAAATACCCTTGCACCCTGAAGCTGGTCGAACAAATCATCAATCCTCGGCGGTGGATTTGTTCTTAATCGTCACTTTGTTCAATTGCCGGTAATCAATGCGCATCCTCATCGAACCATCCTTTTTCTTCACAAATAACACCGGCGCACCCCAAGGAGAAACACTGGGTATAATGAAACCCTTCTCAAGCAAATCCTGCAACTGATCCTTTAACTCTTTCAACTCTGGCGGGGCCATGCGATACGGCGGGATAGAAATGGGCTGCGTGCCCGGAGCCAGATCAATACAAACATCGATATCCTTGTCGGGCGGCATACCCGGCAGGTCTGAAGGGAAAACCTCGGGGAACTCCCGAACAATAGGAACAGAATCAATAGAAGGGACCTCTGCGCTGGAATCGCGAACATACGCCAGATAAGCTAGACACCCCCCTTCTCGACCACGCGTCGAGCCTTAACATATGAAATAACACTGCGGGTGGTATGACCTGGGGTCCCTCGCCACTCCAAACGGGGCAAATCTGGTAAAGCCAAGGTCACGGTCTTGGCGTGACAATCCAAGATAGCATGATACGAGGACAACCAATCCATCCCTAATATAACATCGAAATCCACCATGTCGAAGAGCAATAAATCAACACGGGTCTCAAGACCCTCAAATACTACCACACAGGAACGATGAACTCGGTCGACCACTATAGAATCCCCCACCGGTGTAGATACATAAACAGGAATACCCAAAGCATCACTAGGCATAACCAGGTAGGGTGCAAAATAGGACGACACATATGAATATGTAGACCCAGGGTCAAATAGCACTGAAGCATCCCTATCACAGACCAGAATAGTACTTGTAATGACTGCATCTGAAGACTCAGCCTCTAGCCTGGCTGGAAGAGCATAACACCGGGGTGGGCCCCACCTCCCTGAACCATATCTCTGGGACGATCGGCTGCTGGCTGGCCTCTACCTCTGGCGGTCCGAGCTCCACCTCTATGGTCCCTACCTCCACCTCTATGGCCTCTACCCCCGCCTCTAGCTGGCTGGGCGGCCTGCGGATCACCTGATGCCTGAATCATAGGGCGAGGACCCTGCTGCTAAGAGCTGTCCGAAGCTCGAGGGCAAAACCTAGCAATGTGCCTCGTGTCGCCACACGTGTAACAAGCCCTCGACTGCTGAGAGTAGCGGAGTGGTGGTGCGCTGATGGGTGCTGATGGCGAACTAAAAAGCTGCTGATCAGAAGACTGCGGCTGAGAGCCACGACCACCTGAAGTACCATGTGAGACCTGTAGGGCTGACTGAAAGGGCCTCGGAGGATGGCCTCTACCGTAAGAATCCCCACCTCCAGACGAGGTACCACTGAATCTACCTGCATGACGGGGCCTCTTATCTGACCCATGACCACCTCCCCGTGCAAGAGCCATCTCAACTCTATGGGCCGCATTGGCCGCCTCCTGAAAAGAAATCTCACTCCCGGCTCCCATAGCCATCTAGAGACGGATCGGCTGAATCAACCCATCAATAAACCTCCACACCCTCTCTCTCTCGGTGGGGAGTATAAAAATAGCATGGCGTGCTAGATCAATGAACCGAGTCTCATACTGAGTAACTGGGAGAAACTTCTCCAAAAACAACTCTGCAAACCGGTCCCAAGTCAATGATGACGACCCTGCTGGTCTGGATAAACAATAGTCCCTCCACCAAGTCTTGGCGGATCCTGCTAGTCGAAAAGTGGCGAAGTCGACCCCATTGGTCTCCACAATACCCATGTTCCGAAGAACCTCATAGCAGCTATACAAGAAATCCTGGGGTTCCTCTGAAGAAGCACCGCTGAATGTGGTGGTAAAGAGCTTGGAGAACCTATCAAGCCTCCACAAAGCATTTGAGGTCATAGCCGCTCCATCGCCGGTCTGAGTCACAATACCCGGCTGAACTGCCACAGCTGGCTGAACTACTGGAACCTGAGCCTGGGGAGCTACCTGCTCCGGAGTATGTGTAGCAGGAGTCTGAACCCCTCCTCCAGCCTGAGAAGTGGCTGGTGCTACTGGAAGCATACCCGCTCTAGCGACGCTCTCCACAAAGACTACCAATCTGACCAGGGCGTCCTGAAGAACTGGGGTGGCTATGAACCCCTCTGGACCTGAGCTGGGCCCATCGGAGCTGCTGGGGCTGGAACCTCCTCATCATAATCAACATGAGGCTCCACCTCTGGGACTGCTGCTCGGGGCTGAGCTCTGCCCCGGCCTCGGCCTCGCCCTCTGCCCCTCGTAGGAGCTGCTACTGGGGGCTCGGGCTGCTGCGCGGTAGAAGAGGAAGCACGTGTTCTCACCATCTCGAAAGAACAGAGTAGAAAGACAATCAGTATTTGAGGAACAGAATCGCACGACAAGAAGGAACAAAAGTGAAATTTTCCTAACTCCGTAGCCTCTGGGGGATAAATACGGACATCTCCGTACTGATCCCTCAGACTCTACTATGTTTGTCCGTGAGTAGTGAGACCTATGTAACCTAGTGCTCTGATACCAACTTGTCACGACCCGGATTTCCCACCCTCGGGAGTCGTGATGGCGCCTACTAATGGGAGCTAGGCAAGCCAATTTAATCTACCTTTTCGCAAAATTACCAACCATTTAATAAAATCAAACATAATGACATAAAGCGGAAGTCTTAAAGACATAGATAACTGAAAACCAAATGCGGAAGTTTAAATACAACTCTACCTAGATCCGGTGTCACTATCTCACGAACAACTAAAGAGTGCTAAAACAAGTTTGAATAGAAGTACATAAATGTTTGTCTCGGTACAAGGAAAACAAACTAATAACATAGAAGGGACTCCGGCCTGCGGACGTCATCTAGGCTACCTCGAAAGTCCCTGGACTGAAGTCAGCTCCCGATCAAATCCTACTGCTGAGGCCCAAAAGCTGCTCCTGGATCTGTGCAAAAAGATGCACAGAGTGTAGCATCAGCACAACCGACTCCATGTGCTGGTAAGTGCCTGGCCTAACCCCGGCGAAGTAGTGATGAGGCTAGACAGGATCTACCAAAAACAACCTGTGCAGATATATATGTTATACAAGTGCAACGACATAACAGCAGAAAATACCAATTAAGGCGGGAAGGGGACATGCTTAGGGAAAATACAGATGAAAACAACTTATCAGAAGTAAACACGAAACTACATCAGATCTCATAATCTATATAAGTGGTCGGCGTGCCACACGATCCATTTCATAGTATATAAGTGGTCGGCGTGCCACACGATCACATTTCATTATATATAAGTGGTCGGCGTGCCACGATCACATTTCATAATATATAAGTGGTCGGCGTGCCACACGATCCCATTTCATAATATATAAGTGGTCGGCGTGCCACACGATCCCATTTCATAATATATAAGTGGTCGGCGTGCCACACGATCCCATTTCATAATATATAAGTGGTTTCCCGGCAAGGGAGAATACGACTAAGCAGTTAAATCCCGGCAAGGGAGCAACAACAATAACTTACACGTCCCGGCAAGGGAATAATCACATTTCTTTCTCTTACGTTCATTTCTTACTTTTTAATCAAGTCAAAAATCGAGCCAACGCTCCAAAGAGTTTACACATCATATTTCCTTCTCATTCTCTTCATATCATATAGAAACCATCAATTAACAAGGAAGAGTCACTACAGAATCCCAATTAAGCACAAATAAAGACCCACTGTCATGCTAGACACCGGTGTATAGATACTCGTCACCATGCCTATACACCGTACTCAACATTTAGCAATTAGCAAATAATACTCTAATCCTATTCCCTCAAGCCAAAGTTAGATCAAACACTTACCTCAAATGCTCCAAAATCAACTCAAGCCTCTAGTATAGCTTTACCCCTCGAATTCGGCTTCAACTCAGTCAAATCTATGAAATAACGACTTTACAATATTAATAATAGCTAAACAAACTAAACCAAATGCCTAAATATGAATTTCTAAGCTTTCTTCCCAAAATCCCAAAAATCGACCCCAAGCCCGCTTGGTCAAAACACGAGGTTCGAACCAATTCCATGTTACCCATTCCCCCACGAGCCCGGATATACAATTTGTTTTCAAATTCGACCCCAAAACGAGGTCTAAATCAAGGAAAATTGAAAAAAACCCTAACTCTACCTTTTTCGCCCAATTCAACCCTAGATTATATGATTTAGGCTTAGAAACTTATTAATTAATGAAGGAAAAGTGAAAGAAATGAGTGGGAAATTACTTACTCAAAGACTTTGGTGAAGAAGAGCTTCAAAAATCGCCCCTTGAGCTTGGAGAAGACAAGTTTTATGAAAGAATGGGAATAATCCCGCAACTATTCTGTTTTGAACTTTAAAGATCACTGGGCAAAAATGCCCTTCGCGTTCGCGGGAAAGGGCCGCGTTCGTGAAGTGTAAGCTGGGTCTGCATCGCGATCGCGTGGGGTGAAACGCGAACGCGTAGAAGGAAAAGGCTGGGGTCCTAGGTTTACTCTACGCGAACGCGATGAAGGGTGAGCTGATACTATGTGAACGCGAGGACGAGTTCGCGAACTCAATGAAGGAATTACTGGAGGGCCCTGCGTTGGCCTATGCGATCGCGTAAGGGGCACGCGAGCGCGAAGAAGGGGACTCAGTGGGCATCGCGAACGCATAAGGAAAAACGCGAACGCGTAGAACAAATGGGTGCCTGCAACAGCTGAAGGAAATCTGCAATATTTCTAAGTGCAAAACCACTCTGAACCACCTTCGAATCACTCCCGAGCCCTCGGGGCTCTTAACCAACCACACATACTAACTCAATAACATCCTACGAACTTAACCGAGCGATCAAATCGCCAAGATAACATCATATATATAGAATCAAGCCTCAAATCACAAGATTTCTTCCAACTTTTTCATCAAACACAAATTTCCATTTTTAAGTCTGAAACACGCCAAACGACGTCCGTTTTCAACCAAACTTCACAGAAAGCGCTTAAACCATATATAAGACGTGTACCGGGCGTCGGAACCAAAATACGAGCCCGATACCATAGTCTTTTAATAAATTTTCATTTCCATTTTCCTTAATAATTTCAGAAAAACACTTTCACAGAAAAATTCATTTCTCGGGCTCTAAACCTCGGAATTCGACTCCGGGCATATGCCCGAGTCCCATATTTTTCTACGGACCCTCCGGGACCGTCAAATCACAGGTCCGGGTCCGTTTACCAAAAATGTTGACCAAAGTCAACTTTAATCATTTTAAAGCCACATTTTGAAACTTTGCACAGAATTTAACATATAAGCATTCCGGCTACGCGTCCGGACTGTGCACGCAAATCGAGGCGAGTAAAAATGAGGTTTTCAAGGCCTCGGAAGCACGGAATGAAAGAGAAAACAGGTGATGACCCCTTTGGGTCGTCACACACGTGTGCTTCACTCTTGACTTCATGAGTGAGTCTTGCAAATGTAGGCTCCATGTATGCGAATGTGACATTTGCAAGTATAGATTCCACACATGCATATATGACTCTTATGCTTCCATTCTTGACTTCATTGGTTAGATTTGCTAATGTAGGTTCCATATATGCAAATGTGACCTTTGTGTATATAAATTCCACATATGCATCTATAGCTCTTTTGCTTCCATTCATGACTTCATGGGTTAGACTTGCAAATGTAGGTTTCATGTATGCGAATGTGACTTTGCGTATATAGATTCCACATATACAAATATGCTCATTTTCATCTCTAATTGGCTCTTTCCATAAGCCCATATGTATATTCCACATTTGCGGATATGAACATGATGTGTGCAACTGTGGCTTTGCTTCATTCTCTTGTCTTTTAGCTTCTTTCCTTCTTTTTCATAATTTCTTTTTCCTACAAGATTTGTTAGAAAATATGCAAGGATAGGATATTATTATTCATATTTTATTTTAAAAACATATTTTTTTTCATATGAAATTACATGAATAATTTATAACCATCAAATACCCCCATACTTGAACTTTTGCTCGTCCTCGAGGAAAAAGAATACTTTTAAAATATATCATCCAAAATCCATGACTATTGTAGGATAGAAAATTTATACAAAATAAATATCCTCCAATATGGTCAATACAATTAACCTTTTTGAATTCACCAAACTTTTTACCTTATTTCTGAATTCTACTTTGATCAACAAGAACTTGCAATCTTCTTCCCTTGAATCTTTCAAGATTGATAGATTTATGATCACTTATTCAGTTTATATCATACTCTTGTCCATAGGCTTGCTCCTTATATTTTTCTCCACTAATATAGGTTCACTGATTTTTAGAATCTTTCTAGGACTTTTCTTGGCTTGTAATGTTAGGCTTCGGGCTGGTAGGATAAGGATATTTTTAGAGTGACTTCTTTTTCCCAGCTTGGAGCAAACATTTCTTGGTGCTCAACATTTCCTCCCTTTGATAACACTTTTTTTTGTAATCTCAAATATCTTATATTCGCATAATATTTTTTCCTCTCCCATCCTTTCTAAAAAAAAATATATACGCCAATCTCTGCTTATTTTTAGCTGGAAGATCTTTTATATATATATATACTCTTTTTTTCTTTTCATTTTCTTCTTCTTTATAAGAGATCAAGGTGTTGAAAAAAATGGGATAAAGGCTCAAAGAAGGGTTCTAATAGAATATTTATATGTATTTGTTAGAAAATAAGAAGGCTAGAAAATGGTAAATCAATTGTTACCTATTATTTCGCCTTGAGAAACATTTAGAGCAAGTTCTAGACAAGTTTATTGATTCTACCTGTTTTGCAATCATAATTGTTCTCAATTTCAATGATTTCTTGAGATAAAGACGCTTGCTCCTGCCTTCACAAAATCTTAGATATGGCATTTACATGGTGAAGATGAAAAGAATTAATCCTTGGACATATAGTAAAGAATTTATTTTGTTAATTAAAAACCTACAAATAGGATATAGAAGAGAAAAATAATTATATATAAAGATATAAAGAAAATAATTATAACATATACTAGAAATGCATCAGAATATACCCCCTCCACACGTGAACTGTTTCATCCTCCTGGTTAAAACACGTGATGAGAGATTTACATATATAAGTATCAATTTAAGGAAAAGAAAAAATTAATACTAATGTATATAAAATAAAATAAATCTTTTTGGCTTTCAAATTTACAATTTACAATCTCAGAAGAAAGCTTGAAAGAAACTGTGACTACACATGTTCTAATAGACTGACTAATTTAAGACCTTATTAGTCATTTGGTCTTGGTTTAAATATAAACCAAAAATTACCTGAGCCAACATTCTACTTGAATCAGTAAATGGTTAACCAACCAGTTACTTAGGCATACCGATCACCATGGAGTTGCTCCTGTGTAGGTGACCCTGTTTTTTTAGAGGCCTTCATGAGATGCTCTGGTTGTACAGTAACCTGGGTATTGACCAGATTAATTGGTTAAACATTTAATTATCAAACCTATATTGGACTTATAAGGCTCCATTGCTTCACCCTCAATGACTACGGGTATATCATTATAGTTTTGAGTTTAACATCGCCAGCTCGACTTATTACTTGTGGAATTCATCAGTCTATCAAAGTGATAGATGAATGTTGCTCAAAATGTCCTCCAAAGTACAATTTTAGTCTTTGACCATTTACCTTAAACTTGTCACCTCCATTGTTTTGTTGGATTTTAATTGCTCCATATGGAGTAACATTTGTTACATTGTAAGGACTTGTCCACCTTGATTTTAATTTTTCTGGGAATAGGCTGAGTCGACTATTATAAAGAAGCACTTGATCTCCAATTTTAAAACTTTTTTGGCGGATCAAATTGTCATGCCATTTTTTTTGTTTTTTCTTTAATAAGTTTTGTATTTTCATAGGCTTCAAACCTCATTTCTTCCAACTCATTAACCTAAAAAAGACTATTTTTACCAGCAGAGGCTAATTCAAATTTTAATATTTTTAGTGCCCTAAAAGCTTGTGTTATAATTCAACTAGTAAATGGCAAGCTTTCCCAAAGACTAATCTATATGGGGATGTTCCAGTTGGCATTTTGAGCGCCGTTCGGTATGACCGTAATGCATCATCTAATTTTAAAGCCCAGTCTTTTCTTGAGATTCCAATCATTTTTTTAAGAATTCTTTTTAACTCACGGTTGGAAAATTCAACTTGTGCTTGAGTTTGAGCATGATATGGTGTTCTTGTTTTATGAGTCACACCATATTTTGTCAGCAAAACAGAAAATTGTCTATTCATAAAATGAGTCCCTTGGTTACTAATGATGACTCGTGGTGTGCCAAATCTGGTAAAAATATTTTTTTTTTGAGAAAATTGCACACAGTTCGAGCATCATTTTTCCTTGTGGGATGGCTTCAACCCATCTTGACACATAATCCATAGCCGCAAGGATATATTCAAAAGAATGAGAAGAAGGAAAAGGACCCATGAAATCTATTCCCCAAACATCAAATATTTCACATACCTGTATTGATTGCAATGAAATCTCATCTTTCTTAGTGATGTTACCTGTTCTCTGACACCTGTCACATTGTGCAACATATGCTCGGGCATCTTAAAAGAGAGTCGGCCAGAAAAATCCAGCTACCAAAACTTTAAAGGTTGTTCGATATGTTGCATAATGACCTCTAATTGCTCTATCATGACAGTGATATAAAATTTTGTTCATCTCTTCTTCAGGCGCACCTCTTCTAATGATATTATCTGCCACCAAAAGCTTTACGATCTCCTTTTTTACTACTTCCTGCATTGCTGGATTCAATCTCCTTTGGGGTTGGACAATTGGCCTGTAGCTATCCTCAATGAGAATTCTATGCGTACAAATAGCTGGATTAATCCCTTTGATATCTTCTATAGTCCATCCCAAGGCTCCTTTGTGTGCTTTCAACACTTCAATCAGTTTTTCTTCTTGTCCTGCAGTAAGAGAAGATGAAATAATTACTGGTAATAATTTTTCCTCAAGATAAACAAATTTTAAATGAGATGGGAGAACTTTGAGTTCAATTTGTGGTTGAACTTATTCTGGTTGCATCTCCTCCTCTTCAGAATCTTTTTCTAGTATTTCGGCTTCTCTTCTGATGATAAGATCATCATTTTGTATGGTGCCAGATTTGGCCAAACATCTTTCCATTCATTCTGGAATCAATTGATAATCTTTGAATTCATCTACAAGATAATTAAGCATGTATATCTAAAAACACGAATATGATGTCTCATCTCCTGAAAATCTTAATATCTCTTGCATATCAAAAATGACTCTTCTTCATCAACTCTCAGAATTAGTTGTCCTTGATGGACATCTATGATTGCTCTACCTGTGGCAAGAAATAGTCTACCCAAAATGATTGGTTCATCAGGACATTCCTTCATTTCAAGTACTATAAAATCTACAGGGAAAACAAACTTATCTACTCTTACGAGAACATTTTCAATTATTCCCTTAGGTTTCTTAGTACTTTGATCTGCAAACTCAAGAGAAACACCTATGTCTTTCTGTCACGACCCAAAATCCATCAAAGGCCGTAATGGCGCCGGACACCTCGGTCAGGCAAGCCAACATTGAGTAATTAATGAAACCCTCATTTTAATATTTTAGGAACCATAATTTCCTTTAATTTATCTAGTAAAAAGGTAATCATCACTGAATAACTAAAAGAAAATGTTTACAACTTTTAATATTAAATATCCCATAATCATCCCAGAACCCGGTGTCACAAGTGCACGAGCTAATTCTAGGAAATCAAATGAAGTACAATATCTGTCCGGAATACAAATTGGACAGAAGGTAAACACTATGCACTAAAGGAGACTATGCCGGCTGCGGGTCGCCTCGAGAGATGCAGCTCACCTAAGTCTCCGTATCATCTATGCTGCTATGCCCATTAGGCCGCTAGAGGTACATGTGCCTGTGCAACAAAAATGCACAATAAGTGTAGCATGAGTACAAAAACAACGTGTACTCAGTAAGTATCCCGTCTAATCTCGAAGAAGTAGAGATGAGAGGTCGACTTCGACACTTACTAGTGGTCCAATAATAATATACCAATAATTTAGTAAATCGAGAATTTTCATAAAAATGACTGTAACTCAAGTGGTATGAGGCAAGTAAACAATCCTTTCGTTCATAGGAAATTCCCAAATTCATTTTCATCATTTATACATTTATCCCAGGCCAGGGAGAAACAAATATCAACATCTATGAGTTTCAAGGCAAGCAATATAAGCATGCGCAAATCATGCTGAGGTCGTACGGCCCGATCCAACAATATTTAAATTGTGCACTGCTAGAGGGTCGAATGGCGCGAACCATAGATGAATCTATTACCCCGCTCGCGAATCATACATGCGATGTGGAAAAATTTAAATAAACACACCAAAAAGTCAATCAAGAATTCATCAGGGAATCAATTATCCAATAAAAAGGCAATCTCTCTTTTTAAAAGTCAAGAAACGATGTCTAGTTTTTAGAAAATTCGTTTACACGTTCAATATGTTTTAAGCATTTCAAATTGACAACAAGATTGCATATATTACAGGTAAAGCATGCTTTTGGGTCCTAGACTACCCGGACTTAAGCATAACAATAGCTACGCACGGACTCTCGTCACCTCGTGCGTACGTAGCCCCCACAAATAGAAGCACATATCCAATTAATTCACCTATAGGGACAATTCCCTCTTACAAGGTTAGAAAGGAGACTCACCTTGCTCCGAAGCCTATATCCCAATTCAAGAACATGCTCAAACATCCAAATCGGAGCCGAACGATCCAAAAACTATTCAAATGGGGTAAAAACTAGTCAATACAGGCTCAAATGTTCATATTCTAGTTATTAAACTAATTTCCCGACACTAAATGCAAAGTTCCTAAAATTCATCCCCGGGCTCACGTGCCCGGATTCCGGAAATTTTTGAAGAAAGTTGTTACACATAACCTAAGGATAGAGGATATATGATTTCTACTCCATTCCATAACCATTTTTGTGGTCAAAATCCAAGAACACCAATTTCTAGGTTTTTCTTCAAAATCTCTAAATTTCTACAATTTTACATGTTTAAATCCATATATAATCCTTGCATTTAACCCATAACTAGAAGAAATCACCTACCACTTGATGATGATGGAACCCCTTCTCAAATACTCTCAAAAATTTCCTAAGACCAAGTGGGAAATGAGGGAAATGGGCTAAGTCTCGGAATAAAAAGCCTTGGGTTCCAGTCACATTTGCGACAGGAAGATTGCAAATACGAGCTTCGCAAATGCGAAGAATGCATCGCAAATGCGACCCCTGACTGAACTGGCCTATTTCAGCCACCCAAATTGGCAAATGCGAACAAAACCTCGCAAATGCGATGACCGCATTTGCAACCAAAACATCGCAATTGCGATCACACCAGTACCAGAAATCCTGTTCCTCAAACAAAATGCTCTGAAACTCACCCGAGCCCCCGGGGTTCCAAACCAAACACCCGCACAACTCTAAAAACATAATACGGACTTGCTCAAGGCGTCAAATCGCATCAAACAACGCTAGAATCACGAATCACCCACCAAATCAAACTTGATGAACTTTAGAAATTCAAACTTCTTCATTCAATGTCGAAACCTATCAAATCACGTCCCATTGACCTCAAATTTTGCACACAAGTCATATTTGCCATCACAGACCTACTCCAACTTTCGGAATCGAAATCATACCCCGATATCAAAAAGTCCACTTCCGGTCAAGATACTCAAAACCTTGAAATTTCTAACTTTAGCCAAATGACTCCAAAATGACCTACGGATCTCCGAATTAACTTACGACCGTGCTCCCAACACCAAAATCACCATACTGAGCTATTCCCAGACTCGAAATTCCAAACGGACATTGATAACATTGAAACGCACTTCAACCCAAACTTATGAAATTCTTCCAAAAATGCTAACTTCCACAATAGGTGCCGAAACGTTCCCGAGTCATCCAAAACCTGATCCGGACATGCCCACGTCTGAAATCATCATACAAACCTGCTGGAACCTTCGAATCCTGATTCCGAGGTCGTTTACTCAAAAATCCAATCTTAGTCAATTCTTTCAACTTAAAGCTTCCGAAATGAGAATTCTCTTTCCAAATAAACTCCGAACTTCCCGGAATTCAATTCTGACCATGCGTACAAGTCATAATACCTAAAGTGAAGCTGCTCATGGCCTTAAACTGCTGAACGACGCGCTAGAGCTCAAAACGACCGGTCGTGTCGTTACATTCTCTCCCACTTAAACATACGTTCGTCCTTAAACGTGCTGTGAACTGCCCTGAAGTAGTCCGAAATCACTATTTAACACCTCGTGCACCTACCCGTGCTACCACAACTCAGTTGAGCACATTAGCTCGATCAAATATGAAGATAACCTCTTTATTTTGGCAAATGGGCTTTAGAGACCAATTTCAACATCCGAAATTCTCTGCCAGGCCTGCTTTTAATACATGAACACCGTATCAATCACTACGCGATGTACCAGAACATGACTGCATACCTTTGCTGAATTCTCACCATGCGCCACATCATTCACAGGACCATAATAACATTCTCTAATCATAACAACCGACATTCTCCGAATCTAATGCTCACGATGCACCTCATGACATGTATAAGTCTTGATCCAACTCTTACAATACCGCTACGGTAGAAGAGATATGAAGAAATTCATAATCAACTGCCGAGTCGACAAATCGTTGAGTCTATACTCATGACAAGAACCATTACCTCCTTCTGAACCAAATAATAGTATTTGCTCTTTAATATACTTCACATAATCCGATCCCACTTATCCTAGATCCAATGATCTTGTCTCACCAAGTACGAACTGTTCAGGCGATAAGCCACCCCAAACATGACCAACAGTCTTGTATGATGCCTCGATGTGCCAATACGCTACCAACTCGAATGTGATATATAAGGAAAACGAACTCCGGTAGGGACTACTCAACTCACGCAACTAATATGTACTTTCCTCAGAAAATGGGAAGCAAAACACACAAAAACTAGAATATAGGGGACTGAACTCAACATCACACTATTGCGGCGTGCAACCCGATCCAAACAACATACAATTCACATATGGAGATACACACCGAGCTAAATTTCTCATTACTACTTAATAGTGAATATCGGTCACAAGCACGCTAAGTGTATAATTCCATCCCTGGAGAGACATATAGCGCCATAAGCTACAAAACTCAAGCACGACGGAGGTGCGATATATGATCTGAAACTCAAGAGCCATCCTGCTCTCATAACACCATCGCTACACGGAACCTCAACACATAAGAAAATTATCAAGCCGTCTCATAACTCACACGGCACAATATAGCATTACATGAGATAGCCGACGACGAAATAACATCCAACGTCTGAATACTCCTTCATAAGGAGCGCTATGCTAAAAGGAACATATCCGACCTGATATAGAGCCCACATTCGCATTTAAATCCATCCACATACCTCAAGCTGGTTCTGATCGGACCATACTAGGCTAATAACCTTTTATGAGTCCATATTAACCCCCTCTTTCCATAACACACAAGGTCATCTTCATAACCAGAGCAAACCTCCACAGTCCACAACCCAATAAACCGAGTGCCCTTCAGGCATAAATTCTCAAATTAGCGATATTACCATAATCTTCATACTTGGCTTAAATTCCAATCCATCAAGTAACTACATGTCACACTTATACAATCTCTTCGTGGGTTACACTCCCATGATCTTCCACACTAGGTAACAAGTCTGCACATCCATACCACCAGTCACACTTACGTTGTAAAGCAATTCAAGAATCCATAACCAGGATGCAAAGCGTCTTTCACAAAACACCGATCTCAGGTGACGCTGAAGACAATGCCAGCCTACTCCAAACATTCAAATCCACTTCCTGCTCATCCGAGCTCGTGACATCCTTGCCAAGACCGAACCGCAGCCTCGGTTCCTCACTTTAAATTTTCATACCGCTCACTGCACCTAACATGCCAATATGCGACAGTATAAGAATTTCACCATAAATCCTGAACCACTAATAGAGTATACACTTTGTCGACGCCCCCTTTTTCCCAAGAAATCAGGTTTACGACATTTTTTTGGAAAAGACAACTCTATTGCCGTTTGGGAATTGGGTTTTGGAATTGAAGAGTCGCCACCTAATGATTATAGTGCATTAGGACACTTTAAGGAAGAATTTGAGATGAAGAACCAGAGTTCGGGTAAGGGCTATAAATTATCTCGAGGGGAAGGGGTTAGGCACCCCTCAAGATCCACTAGTGTGGTTCCCGGCCATGCTACAGTTGTGACTTTAAGCAAGCAAGCATAAGTAAACAAGCAAGAATTATAAATACGAGGGGGTGTTCATATAATGGTTGCAAATAATTTGAAACTAAAACGAAGTTAAAGAGGCTGAAATTTGGCGAAGAGAGTAGTTTTAAAATTCAGAATAAATGAGTGAAAAGAGGGAGAAATTTTACATAATTGCTGGAAGTAGCACTTAAAGAAGCTGAAATTTGAGAAAAAGTAGTTTTCGAAATAAACAAGTAAAAAGATAAAGGGGAGAGGGGGTCCTATGTTTATAAATAATATGGATCACCCCACACAACACCCGGTAACCGTTTATACACGTGGTGTTATCGCGTGGTCATCATATCCATATCTACCCTTCCCACCCCATTAAGGTATTAAAGCGCGGAATGTCTCGTTACTTATTGCATGCTAGTACCCGTCCCAATCCTATTAGTCCCGGAGGCATTTGGACTACTAGTCCTAAAGGGAGAGGGGTTTGGGGCCTTTTGAGAGTTTTTAAAGGACAAAATACAAAAGAATCACACAAAGAGATGCTGAAACCTTCAAATAAAGTAGAACAATTTCAAATAGGAGAATCGCACAAGTAAACTTCAAGAACTTGAGTAAACCCCGAAGAAACTAGGGTTTTTCGAAATCAATCGAGTTTAGAGGCGATAAACAAGTAAAACAAACAAACAGTCTCAGAAGCTCGAATAAACCCCCCAAATTAGGGTTTTCGACACTAATCAGGTGCAAACAAAGTAAATCAAACAGATAGACTCAGAAACTCAAACAAATCTCCAAAAATTAGGTTTTCAACACCAATCAAACTTAGAGATGATAAACAAATGAATCGAACAAAATATTAACAAACAGACTCAGAAACCCTAGATTGAAATCAAAAGATTTTAAAAAGGAAAATCGGGGAAAACGTTTAAAACATCACATATAGCACAGATCGAGCACAGATCCGAACAAATAAACGAAAAAGAACCTCGAATAGGCTAGGGTTTTTGAGAACCCTAGAAACGAGAAAGGCTTGGAAGAAACAAGATCAGATCCGAAGTCGATAAGGTCGGAATCAAGCTCAGGAGGCTAAGACACGCCGGAGCAAGGCCGGAGATGGCCGGAAACTTCGAATCGATAAAGGTCTGAGCGAGGACCTTCGAGGTCTGGCCTCGAACCTTCAGGTATCAAGCACGTGAGAGCAGTAGGGGGTAAGAATAGGTTGTCCATAGTTAGAACAGCCATAGATTCCGGTGGATTTGGGGTTGGAGGTTGCAGAGAGCGATTAGGGTTTCGAGAGAGCTCGAGAGCGTTTGAGAGAAGAGAGGAGTTAGAGGCGGCGCTCCTGAAAGAATGGGGTAGGGTTTAGGGGTCGTTTGGAATTAAAAAGGAAAGAAGAGATCTGGGCCGTTGATCAAAATGATCAATGGCTCGGATTTTAAAAAGAAAACGGGCGGGTTTGGGCGATTGGATCAAGTAATCGGGTTTAAATTGATTTGGGGGTTGGGATTGGGTTGAATTGAGGTGCAAATTGGGCTGTAATTGAAATGAAATTGAGGCCAGATTTTAAATAGCCACTTTTTCCCCGTTTTATTTTATAAAAATAGCAATGATGGTTTTAAAAATAAATTAAAAATGCTGAGTAAACAAATATTACATAAATATTAACTTAAAATACTGGAACTAATTTTATAATTATAAAATGCTATTAATCACAAAATAGGCTATAATTGCAATTATATGCAATTTAGCTTTAAAAATACCAAATAAATTTGTAAAAATATGCAAAAATTACCTTAATTATATTATGGTGCAAATGTGAGAATAAAAATGAATTATTCGCCAAAATGATAATTTTGGGAATAATTATTGGATTTTGTTACATTAAAATAGGCAATGAATTGGCTTAAAAATCATTAAAAATGCCAGAATTCTTGTGTGTGCTTATATATGCACATATATGCTATTTTGGAAGTATTTTGAGTATAAAATTACTAGGAAAAAATTGGGTATCAACAGATATTGATGCTTGATCAGTAGACCTTATCTCCTTCACGTGCATCTCACATGTATAGATTGATCATGACTGTGCTACTCAAGATGGACCCGGTCCATTACTGAGTTCTTTTGTCAATCTTCAAAACTTCACCTGTTCTTGGGCCAACAGGGTTATTGTGCATAGACTGACCAAGTTAGCGCTTTTCATTCCTATTGCAGTTTCCTATTCTTCGGAGCGGTTGGCAGAGATTTATATCTATGAGATTGTTCGTCTTCACGGTGTGCCCATGTCTATCATTTCTGATCAAGGTACGCAGTTTATATTGCACTTCTGGAGGGTAGTACAGCGTGAGTTGGGTACGCGGGTCGAGTTGAGCACAGCATTTCATCCTCAAACGGACGGACAGTCCGAGCGTACTATTCAAATCTTGGAGGATATGCTCTACGCCTGTGTTATTGACTTTGGAGGTTCTTGGGATCAGTTCTTATCGTTAGCGAAGTTTGCCTACAACAACAACTATCAGTCGAGCATCTAGATGGCTGCCTATGAGGCATTATATGGTAGACGGTGTCGATCGTCGGTTGGATAGTTTGAGTCGGGGGAGGCTTGGTTATTTGGTACAGATTTGGTATAGGATGCCTTGGATAAGGTCAAGATTATTCAGGATAGACTTCGTACAACTCAGTCCAGGAAGAAGAGTTATGTCGACCGTAAGGTTCGTGATATGGCATTCATGGTCGGAGAGAGAGTGTTGCTTCGGGTATCGCCCATGAAGAGTGTAATGAGGTTTGGAAAGAATGGCAAGTTAAGCCCTAGGTATATCGGGCCTTTTGAGATCCTTGAGCGAGTGGGTGAGGTGGCCTACAGGCGTGCATTGCCACCCGATTTATCAGCGGTCCATCCAGTATTCCATGTGTCCAAGCTTCGGAA
The DNA here is from genome assembly GCF_001879085.1 of Nicotiana attenuata. Classification (NCBI taxonomy): domain Eukaryota; kingdom Viridiplantae; phylum Streptophyta; class Magnoliopsida; order Solanales; family Solanaceae; genus Nicotiana; species Nicotiana attenuata. The sequence goes on from NW_017672495.1 coordinate 77,376, forward strand.
GTATCATGGCGATCCATCCCACGTGTTAGATTTCACCACTGTCCACTTGAACAAGGATTTGACCTACGAGGAGGAGCCCGTAGCTATTCTAGATCGGCAGGTTCGTTAGTTGAGATCGAAGAGTTATCCTTCGGTTCGAGTGCAATGGAGAGATCAGCGTGTTGAGGCAGCTACTTGGGAGTCCGAGTCCGATATGCAGAGTAGATATCCCCACCTTTTCACCAGCTCAGGTACTTTTCTATGTCCGTTTGAGGACGAACGGTTGTTTTAGGGGTGGAGAATGTAATGACCCATAAGGTCATCTTATGTTTTAGAACTCGATTCCGTGTTCTGAGGCCTTCAAAACCATATTTTATTCCTCCTCGATTTGTGTGCGCAGTCCGGGCGTGTTTCCGGAAAGCTTTTATGCTGAAAGTTGTGAAAAATAATAATTTTTGCCTTTAAAGGTTGATTTAGTTGACTTCGGTCAACATTTTGAGTAAACGGACCCGGACTCTTATTTTAACAGTCTCGGTGGATCCGTACTGAAATATGGGACCTAGGCGTATGCCCGGAATCGAATTCCGAGGTCCCTAGCTCGAGAAATGAATTTTTGAATTGAAAGAATGAAAATTAAATGGTTTTAAGAATTTGGTTAATGTTTGATCTTGTTGGAATCGGGACCGTATTTTTGTTCCGGAGCCCGGTAGAGGTCCAAAACAATATTTATGTCTTATTTGTGGAATTTGGTGAGAAACGGAACTGATTTGACATGGTTCGGGCATCCGGTTGTGAAAATAGGAATTTCAAAGTGTTCTTAAGAATTTCATGTGATTTGGTGCTAAATTAGTAGTTGTAGGTGTTATTTTGGCGATTTAATCGCACGAGCTAGTTCGTATGATATTTTAAGACTTGTGTGCATGTTTGGTTTGGAGCCCCGAGGGCTCGGGTGAGTTTCGAGTAGGCTAGGGAGTGATTTGAACTTAGAAAATTTTGCTGGTATGCTTTAGGTCTGCAGACTTTGCAAAGAAAGTTCGCATTTGCAAGCAATGGGCAGCGAGGGACAGCTTCGCAATTGCGAAGCTTTGGTCGCAATTGCAAAACCGGCGGTTCGCATTTGCAGACCAAGGGTCGCATTTGCGATGTTAGCAAGGCCAGGTGAATCTTCGCATTTGTAAAGAGAAGTTCGCATTTGCGAACCCCTTATCGTTAGTATATCTTAATCTTCGTTCTATTTATTGTTATTATCCTTAAATTTACTACACACTTTGGATTAACCTGTTTGCTAGTGGATTTAAAATACAAATTCAATTGTTTATTATAAAATATGTTTTTGGGTTAATCAATATTGTTAACAAATTTTGTAAACTCTGTTGACAGATCCTCCTTGTTTAATCTGGATTAAGCTGATTTCTCTTTTTGGAAAGGAGACTTCCCTGTATGCGCCAGAAAATAAAGACCCTTCACCTTAGTTCTCTAGAAAATCGAGCAATTGGTCAATGAAAGTTTCATCAATTGTAGAAGACCAAAAATAATTTAGATGGTAAATTTTGAGAGGCTCGTAGAGAACGAATTCACATCAGGCGTGATAAGATTGCAAAATTAACTTCTCTTCATAGAGAAGATATCTCTATAAGTCAAGATTATTGACAGATGGTGTCAGGGACATAATAAAAATAGTACTCCTAGTATATACTTATCCGATAAAGTGATCAGAGATTCAGAATAAGCAACAGAAGAAAATAAAGTCCATGTTTTAGCTCATCCTCCAAACTAATCTACTCGCACATATGAATACAAACAATAGGGAATGAATACTTTTAACAGCTTGTAGAATACAAAAATTATAGATTTTTTTTTTTTTTGGATAATTAGTAAAAAGAAATAGAGCATATACGGAACAGAAAGTCATTTACTTCACATTACTATTTTTCACATCACTAAACACATGTATCGCCTCTCGCAATGATGACTTTGACATCTAGCAAACAATAACGAAATAACTAATATAACTCATAAGTCAAATAACACTGGATATGCACTCTCAAGTTAGAAAGACGTCTACTAAAATAATTTATCTACTTGAGTTGAATGTCATATAGTTCAAACAAATAGAGTCAGATAGGCAAAGCAATGATTGAGACTCAAAAAGTTATCATTGAAAAGCTTCAGCTATGTATCAAAAAATTCAATTGCCACTTGGGATAAGAAATAGTAGAAACACTTCGACAATTTGCAGCTTCTAGCAAATACTCACAACATAAAATAACAATACTTATTCAGTAGGAAGGATCGGTGTTAATTAATTCAATCCAGCTTCTCACCCAACCGCATAATCAGTTGCATATCTAATTACCAGTTAGCTGCGCATCCAAAGTTTAGTGGTGTTAACTCTAGGCTAGAAGTCTGGAGACAGACTCTAGAGTCTAAAGGTTTTAAGTTGAGCAGGGCAAAAATAGAATAATTGAAATGCAACTCTAGGATGGTAATTTTGGACTCGGGCGTATGCCCGGATTCGTATTTAGATGTTTCTAGAAGGTTTCGGCACAAATTGACGAAAGTTGGAAATTTGAAGGTTTGAAAAGTTCATAAGTTTGACAGAGAGTTGACTTTGAGGATATCGGATTCGGATTGTGGTTCCGGGAAATGGAATAGCTTCATTATATCATTTGGGACTTGTGTGCAAAATTTGGGTTCATTCCGGGTTGATTTGATATGTTTCGGCACGAGTTCTGGTAGTTGAAAGTTCAAAGTTCATTCAAACTCGAATTGAGGTCGAATTCATCGTTTCGATGTTGTTATGTGTGATTTGAGGCCTTGAGTAGGTCCGTATTATGTTATGGGACTTGTTGGTGTGTTCGGACGTGGTCCCGAGGTTCTCGGGTGAGTTTTGGACGAGGTTCGGGGTGTTTGGATCATTTTTGGCTAAAGTTGTTGGTAGGCAGATCTGGTGTGATCGCACTTGCGGCTGGTTTGCGCAAGAGCGATGGTCGTAGAAGTGACAAAGCAGTAGCAGAAGCGAGGTGAGAGCTGGGTGAGGAAGCTCGCAGAAACGGAGAATTTGGCGCAGGTGCGGATGCGCAGGTGCGAAGGTCTTCGCAGAAGCGGAGTTTGTTACCTGCAGGTGCGAGGGTTGCTGGGTCAGGCTATTTTCGCAGAAGCGAAGTTTTCCACCGCAGAAGTGAAGGTCGCAGGTGCGACATACTGTCCGCAAATGCGGAAAACGCTGGGCAGAATGCTTTAAGTTAGAGGGCTTGCCATTTTATCATATATTGAGCTATAAACTTCGGAATGGAGCGATTTTAGAGGCAAATTTCACCATACGGATTGGGATAAGTGTTCCCTACGCGGTTTTGATTATATTTCATGAATCTATCTTCGTTTTTGGCATTTGATTGAGGATTTCAAGAGAGAAATTGGGGTTTTTTGTATAAAGTTTCAAAAAGCAAATTATCGAGTTTTGAACTTCGATTCGGAGTCGGATTTGAGTAAAACTAGTATGGTTGGATTCGTAATTGAATAGATTATCGGATTTTGTGAGTTTTGTCGGATTCCGAGGTGTGGGCCCGGATTTGACTTTTGGGTTGATTTTGGGCTTTTGATTGAAGATTCAACCTTTATTGATTGGGTTGGTTTCCTTTGGCATTTTTTGAGGTATTTGAGTTGCTTTTGGCTAGTTTGGAGTCGTTCGAAGGTCGGTACGCGCGGGATGACATTTTTGGAGCATCGTTTGGCTGGCCCGATATTGGATTTGGCTTGTTCGAGGTAAGTAACACTTCTAAACTTGGTGCTGAGGGTTTGAACCCTTAATATCCGTGTTATGTGTCTGGTATTGAGACGACGGGCGTGTGGGCGTGCACCGTGTTAATTGTGACTCCGTTATTTCTGTGGTACTATGTAGTTACCTGATCTTATCTGTAATCATGAAATCTATAAATACTAGAGCTATTGAGCTGTGATCCATGTTAGAAACCATGTCTAGGCTACATGCTTATTCTGTTGGGACCCACTGAGGTCGTATTGCTGACGAATTATTTGTCTAAATTGAAATTTCATACTTAGTCATGTTCATTCATTTCATATCATATCTCAGTCTCTGTTGTTATTTATTGACACATCATATCATCATTTTGGGCTAGTTTAATAGCATTCTGAACCCGAGAGACTGGAGAGATTGATAACTGAGTGAGGCCGAGGGCCTGATTGTGAGTGATATTATGGGATCGGGCTGCATGCCGTAGCATATTATTTTGATTTATGCCTGGATCTGGCTTATTATGGAACTTGGACTGAAGGAGCCCCTCTGGAGTCTATACACACACCTAGTGAGCGCAGTTGATTATATTGTAGGATGGATCTTCCCTGGGCATGGATCTTGCCCGAATCATCTATATTTGGGGATGGATCTTCTCCGGACTAGATTGGCCTTATACAGTACTGAGTGACTGACTGTTAGTTGATATATATATTTGGATGAATCTTCCATGGGCTGGATTGGCCATATACAGTACTGAGTGATTGAGCATGATGAGTGAAAAGTGTGAGACAGTGAGATTGAGTACTCTGAGAGTGTGAGTACATGAGTTTATCACTGAGATACATTGCATTTGACATGCGTACTTGAGATACATGCATATAGATGCATTTATTTCTGCTACTCCGATTTTGGTGACATTCATGATTTCACCTTCATATTAACATGTAGGCCTAGAGGTATACTTTCCTCATGCTATCTGAAACTGAAACATATTATTTATTGTTGAATGGTTTTTGGGAAAAATATGTGGTTTTCAAACTTACTCATATATTTTTTGGGGATTTTCGCTGAAGGATTTGGGATCTACTGTATACTTGAAACGCATGCCTATTTTTTTATAACTATGAACGAGCTGAGTTATTTCTTGTACTCCCTTTATTTTATTGTTATGAACTGTTGCTGGTTATTAGAGTTGGACTCTGACGCTTGTCCCAGCTCGTCACTACTTTCAACCTAAGGTTAGGTTTGTTACTTACTTATACTATACTTTTGCACCTTGCGTGCAGATGTTGGATGCTGATGTTGCTGTATATGGCGGGAGCTGGATCGGAAGATGTACCCGCATTCCAGTCATAGCTGCCTCTTGTTCTTGGTAGCTTTAGAATTATTAATCTGTTCATGTATATTTCAAACAAATGATGTATTTTTATTTCACGCCAGCATTGTAAAATCTAAATCTTAGACGCTCATGAATTGTACTACCAGTCCTTGGAGAATTATATAAAATTTGGTTATCTCATTTTTGACTCACATCAGTATTATTATATTGTGTTTATTGTTAGTTGGCTTACCTAGCGGGTGGTGTTAGGTGCCATCACGACGGTTTGGATTATTGGTCGTGACACGTTAGTATTAGACATCTAGATTCATAGGTTTTACAAGTCATGAGAAAATGTCTAGTAGAGTCTTACGGATCGGTATAATGACGTCCATACCTATCTTCGAGAGGCTACAGGGCATTTAGGATAAACTTTTTATCTTTCTTTCCTTATCGTGCGACATTGATTTAGCTTGAAGTGTAACTCTTTGAATTCATTCCATGCACTCGTATGCGCATATGAGCGCTCGGTATCAGCTCTCCATTGACGGTTTGTGATTTCATGGATGAGGTGCTAGATGTATTTCCTGTGTGCTGATGATGGGCCAGTCTGGAGGACATAAGGCTGGGTTTTGACTATAGCTTGCGCATAGAGATTTTAGTTGTGTGAGTACTTGCTTTTGGACTTATAAGTCTGTAGTGTCTCTATTAGTGGAATTGGTGGCTCGATGAGTGGTTTGATGGCTATATAATGAGAATGATGTGACTGCGGGAAGTGTTTAGATTTTTTGAATGTGACAAAAAGAGTTTGCTTGAGATGTAAAAATGACTATTGGGTGCTTAATTTCTATCTTAATTTGACATATAGTCTCGAGTTATGGGTGTGTTGAGGGAACTTTCATGTTGTTTAATTATGGAGTGAAGTATATTTTCATGTCGTGTTATGAATTCAGACTCAGGAATGTTAAGTAACTGTGTAGTTGTGGCGGTGGAAGGGTATAAAGAGATGTCAGCTTGAGGCTAAGCTGGTGGGTTATAACCTGCGACGTAATCTACAGATGTGTGATTTTTATGATGTTGTGTGGAGGCTTTCTTTTCTACCAGTGGGTTATGTTTGTGCGATTTGAGTTATCGGTAGTAATAGCTGACCTGACCGTCACGAGGATGATTGCGATATTTGCAGATGATTTGAGGTATTAGATGGTTTGTGTGTAATGACCCGGCCGGTCGTTTTGAGAATTTATGTCCTGATCCCCTCTTAACTGCTTCCCCAGTATCTATTTATACTATTGTGACTTGTCGGGATAATTCGTTTTAAGTTTTGGAGTATTTTGGGACACTTAGTCCCTAAGTGGAGGCTTAAGTCTTAAAATTTGGACCATAGTCGAAATAGTGTGAAGACGGCTCCGAAATAGAGTACCGTCAATTCCGTTAACTTCGTTGGTATTTGTTTGGCACGAGTGGAATATGATGTTGAAGATGCAATTACAAGAATGCAACAAATTGTCACGTTGGTATGTTTGGTTGAGGTCCTGGGGGCCTCGGGTGAGTTTCGGGTGCTTAACGGATTGGTTTGGGACTTATGCAAATTGTTGAAGTTGATGCACCTGGTGTTTCTACACCTGCGCATTTTGGACCGCAGGTGCGGAGCCGCAAAAGTGGCTAAGGAACCGCAAAAGTAGAATTTGGCCTAGACCAGCTGGGTTTGCAAATGTGGTAAGGAATCCGCAGAAGCGGTTAGGGACCGCAGGAGCAGGCTCGCAGGTGCGGCCCAGTGCTCACAGATGCGGTCCTAGCCCACTTAAGTGAAATCCGTACCTGCGATGGAATTCCCGCAGGTGCGGCGCCGCAGGTGCGAAGAAGAGTCCGCAGGTGCGGTTTGTCTGGCAAAAAAAGAGAGAATTCGAGGGTTTGGTGTTCATTCCATAAAATTTGATTTTGAGCTCGGAAGAAGGCAATTTATCGAGAATTTTTCAGAGGAAATCCTTGGGTAACGATTCCTAATCCTATTTTGATCACATTTCATTAATCTATTGTTGTTTCTTCATTTAATCAAGGAATTTGAGCTAGAAAGTTGGGAAAATGGGGAAAAAGTTCCCCAATCGAATTTCTGAGTTTTGAGTGGGATTTTGAGATCGGATTTGGATTATTTTGGTACGAGTGAACTCGTGAGTGAATGGTGTTCGTAATTTGGGACTTTTACCCGATTCTGAGACTTGGGCCAGGGGAGGATTTTTGGGCGTTTTCTATTTTCCTGCCTTAGCTTTGATTTTATTAGCTAAATTAGTTGTTTGTAGCTATATTTATGTTATGTAATTGATTTGGCTAGATTTGGGCCATCCGGAGCCGGATATTCGTAGAAAGAGCATTATTTCGAATTGATTTGAGCTTGGTTCGAGGTAAGTGGCTTGCCTAACCTTGTGTGTGGGAACTTCCCTTAGGATTTGGTACTGTTTGATATATGATCACCGTGTACGTGAGGTGACGAGTACGTACATGGGCTATTTGTTGAAAAACCCCATTTTCATTAAGCAAATTATCTGTTTAACCTTTAATTGAGCAACACTAGTATATGTAACTATCCTGTTTAGTTTAGGAAAGCATGCCTACGTGCCTTAACTGCCTATCTGAACTCTGTGCAGCATGTTTTTGTGAGATTTCCTGTTCTTCCTTGACTCAGATTTAGCATAAATTGTGTGGTTTCTTGCTACAACTGTTATCTCTATTTGGTTGAGCTGCATATTTACTTTGGGACAACGAAAAGGTATTTCGGGAGATCCCCCTGTATATTTACTTTGGGACTACGTATGATATTTCGGGAGATCCCCCAGCACTATATATTAACTTTGGGACTGCGGAACGGTATTCCGGGAGATACCCCTACACATTTATGTTTGGAACTACGCGACGGTATCCCGGGAGATCCCTTGTTGCTATACATGTGTTCTGAGTTGTTGGCTTTCATTGCATTCTTACTCCAATTAAATTTTCGTACTTATTTTACTGTACTACTAGTTTTCTGTCTTATTTCATTATATTAATACCAGTAAGGCCTTGACCTGATCTCGTCACTACTCAACCGAGGTTAGGCTTGACACTTACTGGGTACAGTTATGGTGTACTCATGCCCTTTCCTGCACATGTTTTTCGTGTGCAGATCTAGGTACCTCTTACCAGCCACATCACCAGTGAGGCGAGACGACTGTAGAGACTTCAAGGTATATCTATTGCGTCCGCAGACCTAGGAGTCCATATCTACTCTTCCTCAAGTTAAAGACTTCTTGTATTTTCTTCGTTGATAGATTCTGGAGTTTAGAAGCACTGTTTTCTTTTTGTAGCTTGTGACTTATGACATTCCAGGTTTTGCGAGAGTTTAAGTACTATTCAGAAGTAATTGTTGTATATTCCGAGAGGCATCTTATTTTCCTTGTTTAAATTTACTTATTAGTTGATAGCTTTTATATTTTCGTTCCCTTTTCTCGCAACTGTTAGGCTTACCTAGTCGTAATACTAGGTGCCATCACGACGGTTCACGGAGGGGGAACTAGGGTCGTGACATTGTGTTACATGAGCTTATGAAGGATTGATTTGAACTTTGGTGCGGGACTATGGCAGTAATGAGGTATGGTTATTGTAAGTTATCAGATGTTTTATTCCATGGCTTTGAGCCAAGTAGGGGAGTCTGCTATCGACGAGTTGATTGCACGGTTATGTGTTATATTGGTTCCGGTTTGAGGTATACTTATGAATCAGTTATGACCTACAAAGATTGAGATCGAGGATGACTCGAGTAAGGGAATTTCTGGATACGGGTTGTATTATACTTTATGAGTATATGGAAATCACAGGATGATTTGAGTTTGTTATTTGTGACGGATATAGTGTGCATGGAGTAGGGATTCACTCGGTTGCTTAGATGTGTGGATTACCTCTTAGGGTGTTGGTGTGCTAATGGAGCGCAGGTTGTTCGGTCCGTTTGGTCGGTTAAGTGAGATTTGAGCAAAGTGGAAGACTCTCGAGAAGGTTCTAATGGGTTCAAGATTTATATGTAGCAATTGAGAATTTTCCGAATTTGTATATGGCTAGTATCTGAGATTTGAATTAGATGGTGTCGAGGCTCGTGGTATTTCTGTATCTTTATGAATTCTTCATTTCAGTATCAGGAAGGTGAAGGATATGGTTTTAGACTCACAAAAGGTCTCTTCAGAGTAGGTGTCTCGGTTGTGGTACTTTTGGGGTACTTAAGGTGGAATACAGTGACTTTTGGGCCTTAGGGCGATGTGATTTTATTCTAGGATCCCGTGAGGTGAGTTTTGGTTAAGGATCGTGGTGTGCTAATAAGTAGAAGTATCAGCTTGTAGGCAATTCAGAAGAAACTCGAAGAAATAGGGCAGCTTGATAGTAGGATGGATCAGCTCAGTAATGGACACGATCGGTTCTTTGGGGTACTTACGATATCGTGAGTCTCTACAGGTATTTTGTGGAAATACTCTTGGGTTTGGCAACCTACGTCGCTTGGTTGAGTTAGAGAGATTCAGTTTTGATGACTTGGTTATGTGCAAATGGGTTTCAAAGTGTTCTCAATAGTTTCTACCACGATTCGAGGTGTATATTTCCTACTGGTGTGTGGAACATGTGTCATATTATGATTTTCTCCTGGATGAGAACAAACGGAAGGTTCCTAGCTAATTGTGTATATAGTTTGCTTGTAACTCAGAGTTGATTATGAGATTCTCGTACTTTTCAGATAATGGCATGTTTGATGCGGTGTGTGGTGTGGGATTAAGATTTGCGTGTGCAAGGTCATGGGTCAGTTTTGAAGGGAAGGTCATGAATTCTTAGGCAGCACAAACGGTTTCTGATGACTAAGTGAATGATATTACTATTTGGTATTGCTTGAGGAGAGTGTACATTTCAGAAGGCACATTGTGTTTTGATTTATGGATATTTCATTGGTATTGTGGCACTCTCTTGGTTGATCGACTACTGATTTTCAGATATTTCTATGTGGCACGGAAGGATTAGAGAAGTATTCTTCGTAGGATGATCGTGAATAAAATATGTGTTAGACATTCAGGCGGTGGAGTTGGGATCAGATATGGTGATTCGTGTGTTCTATGGATTTGGAGACTGGGAGTTCTCAAGAGCAGATTATTTCGTGGTTGTGGATTGTGAAAATGTGACCAAAGCTAGTCAGAGGATGGTATGTGTTATGGTTAGGTCATTGTGGACCTTCGGAGGGTTATTTATCTATTTGTGGATGGCCAAAGTTGAATTGGGGCCCATTAGTTGGCCAAATGAGGATGTGTATTCTACACCGGGTCAAATTGGTTGACTCCGTACTGGTATTGTTCAGGGATGTGCCACTCGGCTAGAGTTGACCTTATTCGTGTTCTGATATGTTCTATGTATTATGCTTCTATGCTACGAGAGGTGTGATTCATTGGTTATATGAACACTTGGTGCAGTTCTATTTGGTCTTATAGCGGAATTTGAGTGAGAGGGCTATTAGGGTGTTGAATGATTGATTGTGCATTGATTATGTTCTTTCTGGACTATGGTATTGAGTTGTTTTCTTCTCAGTGGTTATAGTCATGCACCATTGGTACTAGACGTCAAATTGCGCGTGGTTGATTGATTTTGAGCATCGTGACTTGAGGTATTTCACGTTGACCAGTGTTTGGATAGGGTCGCGCATTGCAGCGAAGTTATGTTGGGATATGATCCTTTGTGTTAGATTCATGTGTTTTGGTTCTATGGTGTGTGATGGGTTCTTAGCATTGTGTGGTTGTGGTACTTGTTAAGCTTGCGGGACGGTTCTCTCGTTGGAGTCATTTTCTATGTTTGTGTACGTTTGAATTGTTGCGTATTGGTGCACGAATTGCACGGTTTGTGGCTTTGAGTAGTATTGGTGTGTCATGTTACTAGAGTAACTTGTATTTGATAAGATGAGGTTATCGGATCTAGAATTAATGCTGTCGGATTTGATTGCAGTATATTTGAAAAGATAGTGTCGTTGATTGGCTAACAAATTTCCTATAGATCTTGTCGAAGAAGAGGGAGCTCCATGACTTGTTGATCTGATGAATGGTTATGAGTTTCTGTGTGTTCTTTCATCATCTGCAGTGTACAAAGGTTTTAGAACGAGGTTTTGTTTGATATGAGGTTTCTTACCGGTGCCGGGTTGGTCATCGAGCAGCTATTGCAGTCGGAAGTTATTGCTATGAGTACTTGAGTTATGTGGTATATCATGTGATTGTGTCTTGGCTTATGGTTATGCTTGATGCAGCTTGTTCAGACTTATACAGTGTGTGAATGCGATATTCGGGTCTTATAAGAAATTCCGGATGTTAGACATGGATTCTAAGGTTTATGGGCTAAGGTTGAATTACAGATCTTCAGTTATTTTGTGTCGTCAGGCTAACATAGATTAGGGTGACATGGGATCACCCCCGGGTATGTGCATGGTAAGGTTACACTGACGGCTTAAAGACAACTCTTCGTCTCTCCCGTTTAATTCATCTCTAAGATTGACCACTTGTTTTCTATAATTGTTTGTTTTCTACTCTAGATTAATTTTAATTAAATATTCATACTTTAGAAAATCTCTTGAATAGATTAATTGTCTTAGTTTAATTCAGTAAATAGTTATCACAAGTCCCTGTGGGTACGATATCTGGACTTACAATCCTATATTACTTGTACGACCACGTATACTTGCGTGTGCGTTTGGGAGCAATAATTTTTGGCGATGTTGCCGGGGATTTGGAAATTAACTATTTTACTAGATTAGATTGTTACTTGTTTTCTATTCAAGTTTTTTTTAGCTTAGTTTAATATTTTATTATCTTTATTGACATGGCATCTTGGAATGAGAATTGATCGAATATTGGTTATTCTTATTTTTGTAAACCTTGCCTATATTGTGGAGGACCACACTTACGGCGAATTGTGAGAATATTTCGGGAGCGAGTTGGGTGCACCATATCAATATTTTGCATGGAATATATGTAATGCGTGTTGTTGTCAAGGTGGCCATTGGGATGGTTGTCCTAATTCTTTTTACCCTTCCCTGAGACTTTGTTACGATGTTTCTAATAATGTTTATGAGTTTGATAGGAGCAATGACATGAGAATTGATTGGACCTCATTCTAAGCACTTTTCAACATTGTATTTGGTTAGTAACATGAGAATTGATCCCTTCGAGCCTATGGAGGAGTCAATGGATGAGGAACAAAGTGAATATATTCTGAAATTTGCCATGCCAAGGAGGCAAAACATCCCTCACTTAAAGGCCAAGAAGTGCAAGATGCGATACCTATTGCTTGGTTCCTTTATTTTTACACCACCGCCCCAGGACGTGATAAAACTTTGATGCAAAATTGGGGAGGCAATTCATATCCTCAAGGTGGAAAAAAAAGTAGTGAAAGTGATGCCGTCGTGCCGCGATGTTAAATCAAGAGCTTGTTGGGAGGCAACCCAATTTTATTTTTTATTTTTATTTTTTGTTTAATTTTTTTTTATTATTGAGTTATCTTTGTAGTGTTATTTTTTTGTTTTGTAGGAGTAGGAGCATGGAGTCAAAGCTAACAGGAAGTATGCAAAAGCGAGCAGGTAGTTAGAACTAAGTTTGGGGTGCCCGCATAAGGGATCATACGTGAGAGAAGTTTGAGTATCCCGTGAGCTGCTAATGCTTCGGCCTTTGGCCTACCAGGGAGTCTCTTTTACCCTATCGTTATTTACAGTGTGCATTGAGGACATTGCACAATTTGAAATGCTGATGAGGAGATTGTTCGGGTGATTTTCTATGCTATCCTAGCTTAATTGTAGTGTTCTTTTGTGTGTAGTAATTTTAGTTTAAAAAAATAAGAAAAAAATGAAAATTGAGAAAACAAATTCAGAAAATTTTGGAATTATCCCGATTATGGATCTTCTAGGCAATTTTCTTAAGTGATTACATTCTAACCAAAAAAAAATTACAAAAACATTTGAAAAATCCAAAAAAACATGTCTTTTGTTTTTCTTTAGGAAGTAATAATCCCTTGTGATTTTTCTTTGTGCTCCAGTTCATTTTCATGGGATGTAGTTTGAAGCATGTAGTAGTTTTTTTTTAGAGTAGAATAAGATTAGGAAATAAAAAGGAGTAAGATTTATGAACCTAGGAGCCCTTGATTTGTTTGATAGTAGAATATTTAAGCTTTGGCACGTGGAGTATCTTCCCAAGGTTTTGAAATTGTTCACGATGCCTTGATGAAATTGGATAGCATGTTTGGTGACGCCTATGCCCCTTTTGCTTGATTATTGTTCACTTTGTGCTTAATGCTTAATATCTTATGGCTTCGTGAATACTTGCATTGTTCGAGAGTTAGAATGAGACTATCCTTAGTGAGTCATGTGCCATGTGTGAAGTAAGTTTTTGTGTAGTCCGTGTCATTGTGATTGAGTCTAGAACATGCCCGGTATGTGAGTTGAAGCAAAATTTTAGGTGACGCTCGGTTTGAAAAAATAATTTTAGGCCTTCTTTTAGGCCACAATACCCTTTTGTTGCACAATGATAGTGCACTGAGCTGCCCTTTGATTTTAGGCCTTCTTTGATCTTTTTGAGCTTAATTGCTTATCACAAATAAAAATTGATCCCTCGTAAACCCTTTTGAGCCTATATACTTTTATTTGGCACCCACGTTACGAGCCTATACCCTTTTGATGTTAATTGACATTATTTTGATCATGTTACCTCTAAAGCACTTTAATTGTGAAATGAGTGCTAGAAGAAGTACATACTAAGTGTGGGGTGGCTTTCGAGTGGAACAAATGAACGAAAAAAAGGTGCGCTTGTTTTGTAGAATAATACACCACTAGCGGAAATTGAGAAAAAAAAAAAGAAGAAAGAAAATTCTGAAGAAAAAAAGAAGAAGAAAAAGATAGAGATGAATAAATTGTTGTCTTTTTCTTGCGAGTGGGGTATAAATTAAATTAGTGCTTAAAGAAAGATGGAATAATTTTGGGGAGTTATCTTGTTTGTGAAATTGAAGCGGATTGAAGAATTTGCGCTTAAAGTTTATTATGTAATGTGTTAAAGTGCTTAGGAGGGTGAACCACTAATCTTAAATATATCCTACCCTTCCCTTAGCCCACATTACAACAATATAAAGTCCTAATTGATTTTAGATCGAGTGAGCCTACATTAGTGGAGATTTACATTATTGGCAAGCCTATAGTACCTTTTGCATGCATGTGACTTCTTTATGAGAGTGAGCGATTTCTTTGATAGATTGTCCTTAAATATATTTGATCATGAGATCCGAATGTGTGGATTCAGCTTACTCTCTTGTTCTTGTTATGAGCACATGGTTTCACGATGGATAGGTAACGTTATTATACTTCTCTGTGTTGTTGGGTATTCAAGCCATGAGTGCATTGTGATATTGTATCAGCTTTTGAGGCTAGGATTGTTATGAGCACGTTGTATTTGTTGTGAATATGTGAAGGATGACATTGATAACTAGGGATTTTGACGTGTTTTATGCCCCTTTCTTGCTTACGCTTTGATTATAAATTGTTACAAAATAGTCCCAAAAGGCTCATAAGTTGTGCTTGATTGCAGGTTTGATCAACAAAGTGACGAAATGTCAAAGATCGGCTCAAAAGGAGTGAAATCTGCACAAGTACCAAAAAACAAGGCAAACTCAGGATAAACAGGCCTAGTGCGGCCGCACTACACTTTGTGCGGTCCGCACTAGGGAGATTCAGAGAGCAGATTTTAAGGCATAAAACCTAGTGCGGCCGCAGTCCATTCTGTGTGGTCCGCACTAGGTAGATTCAAAGAACGGCAAAACTAAGCTTCAAGCAACGCGGCCGCAGTACACATTGTGCGGGCCGTGGTGAAAGCTCCGCGGCCGCACTGCCATTATGTGCGGTCCGCAGAAGAGAACTTCAGAGAGTTGAAATTGCCAAGGTTCAAAGCCATGCGGTTCGCGGTCATGTTTGTGCGGACCGCACTAGCTGCCTCTGCGGCCGCGGTCCACTCTGCGCGGTCCGCGGAGCCCAAGTTCAGAGAGCCGGGATTTGAAGTCCAAGAGCCTAGTGCGGCTGCAGTCCATTTTGTGCGACCCGCACTGACCCCGCAGGGGCATTTTTGTCCAGTTTTTCCAGCTTAGTATAAATAGAACTTTTTTCCATTTTTAGGGTATCAGTTATTTTATTTTAGCAGCTGCGCTCGTGAGAACATCATCTGTAGCCATTTTTGGCACCTTAGCTTACTTTTATCGATAGATTCTTGTATTTTACTTTAGTGTTTAATTAATATGTCTTCTTTTTCATCTATTTCTCTATTTTCTTGTTCAAGCATGAGTAGCTAAACCCATTAACTAGGGTTGTGGCTCAACCCTAGTGTGGGTAATTGATGGGTGTTGTGATTTAAGGTCAGATTGACTATGGGTGTTTGTATTTGGGTCAATTTTATGGTTTAATTTATGAATTGGTGGTTGCAAACACTGGTTTGTGCTAAGTTGACTTGGTTCTTCTTGAGAGAGAGAGCCTAAGTCTCCAAAATTGACCCAACAAGGAATTGGGATGGACTCAAGAGAATTGATAGTCCTAATTAAAGGGTTAAATCTCGAGAGAGTAATTACCCAACTTGAACCCTAGTTGCTTGAGCTAATTTGCCTACCCATTTGGTCTCGATAGAGTCAATTGGGCAAAATCACTCTCTCTACCGAGAGGTGTGAGAGTGGGTAAAATTGTGTAACGGTTATACATATTTCCCCAATCATGTCAATCAAGCCTTAGAAGCAATTACCCGTATATTAGCCACCTAGGTGAAAGTCACTACCCTAGTGCCCCTTAATCCATTAGATACAACTCTTAGCAATTATCTCTTAGCGTAATCTAGTTTCAATTCTAATTAGTAGTTTTATAATAGTAGTTTATAAAAGAAAACCAAAAATGTTGGAAGTGACATTTGGAACAATTACACGATTCTAGACTAAATAGATTCATCAACTCCCTTTCTAGCTCCCTGAGGAATTTGATCCCGACCCTCATATCGGGTAAAAGCTATTGCGACCCTCTCTTCCTACTTTGTAGTAGTGTGGAGTTGGAAGCGATCACTTTTTGGCGTCGTTGCCGGGGAAGGCATTGGTTGATGTTGAAGCGGGTGAACTAACTTTCCGAGTGGGGGATGAGAAGGTCGTTTTCCATGTTTGCAAATCCATGAAGCAACCCAATAGCACCGAGGTGTGCTCCTTTGTGGACATTGTCACAGCTGTGATCGTGGAGGACACAAGTTCTATGATTAACGTGGAGGATCCCCTTGAGGCCGTGCTATTAAATCTTGATGTCAATGATGATGCAAGTAGAGTGGAGTGTGTCAATGCATTACATGGGATGGCTCTTATTCCTACGAGCCTAGAAAATTGTCTTTGGATCTTGAAAATCGGAAAACTCCACCAACCAAGCCATCTATTGAGGAGACGCCGGTGTTGGAGTTAAAACCACTTCCTCCACACCTCAGGTATGAATTCTTGGGATCTAATTCAACTTTACCAGTTATTCTTTCTTCTTGCCTTACTAACATGCAGGTTAAGGCCACTTTGGCGGTGCTTCAAAGGCGAAAAAGGGCAATTGGATGGACTCTGGCGGACATTCGGGAAATAAGCCCCGCATTTTGCGTGCACAAGATAATCTTGGAGGATGATGCAAGGCCTTCCTTGGAACATCAAAGGAGGCTCAATGAGGCAATGCAAGAGGTGGTGAAGGAAGAAGTGATCAAGTGGCTAGATGCAGGTGTAGTGTATCCAATCTCCGATAGTTCATGGACTTCTCCGGTACAATGTGTGCCGAAGAAAGGTGGGACGACTGTGGTGACAAATGACAACAATGAACTTATTCCCACTCGAACCATTACCGGGTGCAGAGTTTGCATGGACTACCGGAAGCTAAATAAAGTGACCCGCAAGGATCATTTCCCGTTGCCATTCCTCGACCAAATGCTTGATCGTCTTGCGGGGCGAGCCTTTTATTGCTTTTTCGATGGATATTCGGGTTATAATCAAATCTTAATTGCTCCGGAGGACCAAGAGAAGACCAGATTCACCTGCCCATATGGTACATTTGCTTTTTCCCGGATGCCGTTCGGGTTCTGCAATGCTCCAGCGACCTTCCAACGATGCATGATGGCTATTTTCACCGACATGGTGGAAGATATTTTGGAGGTCTTTATGGATGATTTTAGCGTGGTTGGTGATTCATTTGAAGAGTGTTTGGGAAATTTGGATAGAGTCTTGGCCCGATGTGAAGAAACGAATCTCGTTCTTAATTGGGAAAAATGCCATTTCATGGTTGAAGAAGGTATAGTGTTGGGTCACAAGATTTCTAAGCATGGTATTGAAGTAGACAAAGCTAAGATCGAGGTGATTTCGAGGCTTCCTCCCCCCACTTCTGTCAAAGGGGTAAGAAGTTTCCTTGGGCATGCGGGGTTTTACCGGCGTTTTATCAAGGATTTTTCGAAGGTTGTGAATCCCCTTTGCAAGTTGCTAGAGAAAGAGGCTAAGTTTGTGTTTGATGAGAAATGCATGGAGGCTTTTGAACTTCTTAAGCACAAGTTGACCACTACCCCAATAATTACCGCACCCAATTGGAGTTTGCCTTTCGAGCTCATGTGCGATGCAAATGACATTGCGGTTGGGGCAGTGTTAGGTCAAAGAGTGAAAAAAATGTTTCATCCCATGTACTCTGCAAGCAAGACAATTAATGAAGCTCAAAGGAACTACACGGTGACGGAGAAGGAGTTGTTGGCTATTGTGTTCGCCATGTAAAAATTTCGGCCATATCTTATGGGAGCCAAAGTCGCATACCGACCATGCCGCCCTTAGGTATTTAATAACCAAGAAAGATTCCAAGGCAAGATTGATGAGATGGGTATTACTTCTTCAAGAATTTGATTTGGAAATAGTGGACCGGAAAGGTAGTGAGAACCAAGTTGCGGATCATTTGTCCCGCTTGGAGGAGGAAGGAAGGTCGTGTGATTGCTTGGAGATCAATGATACATTCCCCAATGAGCAACTACTTTCTGTGTCAATGTGTGATATGCCATGGTTTGCGGACATTGCTAATTTCCTTGTGACTGGCATCATCCCGTGTGAGCTTTCTTCTAACCAAAGGAAGAAGCTCAAATGGGATAGTCTAGATTTCTATTGGGATAAGCCATACTTGTTCAAGATTGCACGGATGGTGTGATTCGATGGTGTGTCCCGGAGGGAGAGCAATTAAGTATATTGGAGGCTTGTCATTCCTCCCCCTATGGTGGCCATCATGGAGGGGTGAGGACGGCTTCGAAAGTTTTAAGTTGTGGTTTCTATTGGCCAACCTTGTTCAAAGATGCAAGTGATCTAGTGAAAAGATGTGATCAATGTCAACGAGCGGGAGGGATTTCCAAGAAAGATGAGATGCCTCTAAACACAATTCTTGAAGTGGATATCTTTGATGTATGGGGTATCGATTTTATAGGCCCTTTTGTTAGCTCGTGTGGGAACACTTACATTCTTGTAGCGGTTGATTATATGTCAAAATGGGTTGAGGCTGTGGCCTTGCCCAACAATGAAGCTAGGAGTGTAGTGGCATTTCTAAAGAAGAGCATTTTCACAAGGTTTGGTACACCCCGGGCAATCATTAGTGATGGAGGATCGCATTTTTGTAATAGAGCTTTTGATACCTTGCTATCCAAGTATGGTGTCAACCACAAAGTCTCTACACCTTATCATCCTCAAGCAAGTGGCCAGGTTGAAGTGTCTAACAGGGAGATCAAGAGTATTTTGTCCAAGACCGTCAATGCCAATAGGACCGATTGGTCTAAAAAGTTAGATGATGCTCTATGGGCTTACCGGACCGCTTACAAGACCCTAATTGGTATGTCACCATACCGGTTGGTGTTTGGGAAAGCATGTCATCTACCAGTGGAGTTGGAGCATAAGGCCATGTGGGCCTTGAGGAAGCTTAATCTTGAGTGGGATGTTGCGGCAAATCTTCGTGTTGAACAACTCATGAACTTGATGAATTCCGGTTCCATGCATACTCTAGTTCGTCCTTGTATAAGGACAAGATGAAGTACCTTCATGACAAATATGCTCGTGGAAAGGAGTTCAAATTCGGTGATTTGGTGCTCTTATTTAACTCTCGTCTAAGGTTGTTTTCGGGAAAGCTGAAATCAAAGTGGAGTGGACCATTTGAAGTTGTATGTGTGACCCCGTTTGGTGCTCTAGATTTGAAGAATAAAAGTGGTGAAGTCTTTAGAGTGAATGGGAACCGTGTCATGCATTATCTTGGGAAGTTTGATGATAGCCATGTGGTGGCTGTTGTTCATTTCAAATGATGTGATGGTAACCCGCGTCGTGCCGCGACGTTAAATCAGGCGCTTCTTGGGAGGCAACCCATGTGTTTTTCTTTTTGTTTTCTTTGATTATCTTTGTAGTATAGGATTGATTTTTGGGCTAACTTGTTGTGAGATGTTGCAGGATTGAGTTGATGCAGTGCAGGACATAATTGAAGAAATTGCACAGTCTCTGAAGTTTCCAGTGCGGCCGCACTACATTTTGTGCGGTCTGCACTGGTGAAGGGTAACAAAATTGCTCTCTGAAGTTTACCACCGCGACCGCATTACATTTTGTGCGGACCGCGGTGGACCTCTGCTGTCGCGGTCGGTTTTGTGCGGACCGTAGAGGTTGCCTTCTAAAACTTTTTCTAATCAAACCCAGCGCGGACCGCGGTCCATTTTGTGCGGCCGCGCTGGTAGGTGAGAATGGGTCCCAGGGATTTCTCTATAAATAGACCCCAAGGGCCTCCTTTTACCCTTTTCGAACCCTAAACTCTCAGAGCCCCCTTTCACTGTTCATCTTGAGCATTTTCATCGTAACTCTTGCTTACATTGATTAGTTGCACTTCATCTAATTATCTGGTAACATTTCACTCAATTCATCTTTGTGTAACTGTGTAATTTCATTTTATTTGCATATTACTTAAGCTGTAGTTATTCTTCTCCCCATATTTCTCTAATTGTTAGATTAGGTTAGTTTAAATGGCAATTTTTGTGGACTTGGTGAGTATAATGGACTGAGTAATTGAGTAGGGACCCTAATTAGGCAAAAATTGAGCTTAAAAGCAAAATTTGATGAACCCTGACTAAGTGCCATGACTGGGCACGCATCGCGGACCACGGTCATTTCTGTGCGGTCCGCGGTGCCATCTTATGTCCAAATGACTTTTGCACAGTACGGCCGCACTGCATTTTGTGCGGTCCGCACTGGCCCAGTGCGGCCGCGGTTGGTTTTGTGCGGACCGCACTGTTGAGGTTCAGAGACCTTATTTTTGGGACCCTATACTTGTGCGGACCGCGATCATTCATGTGCGGTCCGCGGTGGCCTCAGTGCGGCCGCACTACCATTTTGTGCGGTCCGCACTAGGCAACTTCTACAACTGTCTGCAACACTGTATTTCATTTTACAAGTTGTTCTGCTGCAATAACTTGAATTACCCTGATTGATACTAATAACTACATTGAATGATGTTTGCAGACAATGTTGAAAAAAGGCTCAAAACAACCGGGAAAAGGAGAAACTTCCCGGGGAGGGAAGAAGAAGATGGTCAAACTTACTCCCAAAGCTCGGGAGAACATAAAAAAGACTAGGAAGTTAATAAAAGCCGCAGACAGATCTGCTTCCCATTCCTCAGGGAGTGAGTACCAACCGTCAAGGGAAATATCTTCAGACTCCGTGCCAGAATATGTTGAAGACTGGCCGGAGAGATTCAGGCTGCGAGATACACCTCCACAATCACCCACTGTCCAAGCACCAAGAGCATATTCCCACTGAGTCGTCTGAGGGCTCAGCAGCCGGCAGTGGTGACTTCTCCACCTCTCCCACAGCTTCATTATCCGGGGAGGGTGCAGACGGAGGTGAGGAGGAAGTACAAGGGGATGAAGAGATAGCTGAGTGTGGTGAGCCTCAGGTGGGAGGCATTGCCCGAACTAGGAAGCCGGAGGTTTGGCGGGATAGGTTCGTGAGTGAGGTAGCGTACCACAAGTTTAGGGAATGGTGGCCGGTGAGAAAGTTGATACCGGAGCGGAGTTTCATTGACAATGATCTATTACCCCACAACCCAGATGTGTAGAGACAATTCAGAACTAGAGTAGGTTGGGAACTGTTTATGGAGAAGCGTGTAGATGCCAACGAACACATGGTCAAAGAGTTCTATTGCAATGTAGCCCACATCAAAAAGGGCTCCAGAAGTTCGTAACAAGATAGTGTTGTTTGATGGGAAATACCTCAATGAGTACTTGGGATTCAACGAGGAGGATGAGACTCTTTATATGGCAAATTTGGAGATGGGCAAGGAGGTCCGTCCATGGTTGGCTCAGTACCTGGCAATCCCAGGTACCGTCCCTGAGTGGCTGACTGCTGGGGTGAACATCTTGAGGAGGACCCTGAACTTTGAGGCTAGGGGCTGGGAGACCTTTGTTTGTAGCCGGTTGGACCCTACTACACATGATCAGACTCTTCCTCTCCACCGGGCTGCGTTGGTTGCTTCAATTATGGCGGGGTACCCCATAAATGTGGGGAATGTGATGTCCCACATTATCTCGTTAGTGGGAGTAGAGCATGACCAGAACTACCCTTTTCCTAGCACTCTCACCATGTACTTTCGGGATTTGGAGGTGGCCAAGAAGCCATATGATGTCAAGGTCAAGGCAACAGCCCCGTTCTCCTGGTACAGTTTGAAGGGGAATGACAACCCCAAGGACAAGAACTACAAAGCTCCTACTTTTGCCCCAACTGGCCAGTCTGAAGAGCTAGTTGTGGTAGAGGTCCCTGCTGAGCCCTCTTCCATTGCTGCTGATTTGCCTCCCGGACCTTCCACATCTTCAGCCATTCCTCCTGGCCCTTCCACATCAGCGGGTCCGAAGATTCCTTCTAGCCGAGCCCACCCCATCACTGCCCACCGACTGAGCCAGACCCTTGCCAGTATCAACAAATGGATGTCCACTGCGTCATCTAAGTTGTCCACCTTGAGTGCTACTGTAGCAGCTCAGTCAGCTCCACCAGCCCCACAGGTACCCCAATCAATCGAGGATGCGCTCAAAGAGATACTTGAGAACCAGAAGAAAATCCTCGGCACTCAGGCTGCGCTCACAAAGGCAGTGGATTCACATAGGAAGACTCTCAAGGAGCTTGCTAAGGAGCATAGGAAGCTGCGGAAGACACGGGCCTCCAAGGAGTCCGTAAAGGAGCTGCGGGCAGATGTGGATAGACTGAAGGAAGACCAGCTGCCTTTAGACTTGTTATTTGAGGACCCAGATCCAGCAGCGGTGCCAGCAGCAGATACACAGCTGGAGCAGACCCAGAGGCCTCCGAAGAGGAGGAGGACGATCCCTAGAGCAGATGATGCCATTATCCAGTTGGCGGACCCACCGGAGGCTTCATCCAGTCAGCCATAGGATGTACCAGTTTCACAGCCTGTCGAGGTCTAGGCCCAGGTCCCAGTTGCAGCAGAGCAGACCACCGGGAGCCAGTCTAAGGTTCCCGAGCACACAGAGGACCCAGGGACCACCCATGATCCGATGCAGACAGACACGGCTTAGGGAGCCCTCCATATCCTTTTTCTCTCTTTTTGGTGTTTATTTGGACTAGTTGGCATTGGGGACAATGCCAGCTTTTATTCGAGGGGGTGCGCCCTTCAATTTTGATTTTGGATGACTGTATATATGATACACTTTTATGCTTTCTTGATTTTTCACATTTGGTCTATATATAATTTTACATTTAGTTACTTTTATCGCATTTTTTTTATCTTTCCTTTGGTCTGTATATAAAGTTACATCATTGTATATATTCATTCCCCGTTGTATATTCAAATCCCCTATTGTACATATTCATTCTAATTTCTATTTTCGCAAAAAAATTTCATTTTTAGCTTCTTATATAGGCTCGTAGCCTTTTGTTTTGTTTTGGACGTTTTAATAAGCCTTTGGTTTTCTTAATGCCACGGTTCTTTCCAAAGGTGGAGTTTTGTGTGAACCGGGTGGCTCTTCCCAATGATAGATGGCGTGACAATCTTCTTAAGGGTTTGAGCCCGTTTTTTTTTTTTTGCTTTTGGTAGTTTATAGTTAAGGGTACCTCAAGCAAAGCTTCACTTGGGCCTAGCACATTTGCCTTTGATCCCATGGTCAAAAACAAAATGTTGTGTTTAGGATGGTGAAAGTTGTGGCCTTGAGACTCTTGCGTTGGCCGATAATCATCAAGTGGTTTTTCGGGACCATGGTGTGCTCAAATCGTATCTAAGGTCGTTGTGGGCCCCCGACTCTATGTCTTTATCAATCCTTTAGCTTCTGTGGTGAGAAATCGAATTGCGAGTCCAAGTCCCAAGCCATTGGTCTAGAACTTGCCCTGAATGTTTGTTGAGGCGAAATCTTGAGTGAAATTTGACTTGAGAAGTGATTATAGGCTCTCCTTGATCCAAATGATAGTTGAAAAAAAATTCCATAGCCTACCAATGATATGATCCCTAGTTAATCCTTTTGAGCCTTAGACCTTCGTCTTTCAAGAACTATGTTACAAGCCTATACCTGTTCTAAAAGATACCCTCTCTTGGCACCCGATCATTCCTTGAGCACATGGCAAAAGTATAAGTTTGGGGGGAGAGACGAGGATGAAAACAAAGTGGTGTAAGGCACAAAAATGAAGAAAAGAAAAGGCAATGAAAAAGAAAGAAAAGCAAAAAGAAAAAAAGAATGCTCAATGAGAGAAAGAATAAAAAGGGGTTCAAGGAAAGTAAAAGAAAGAAAGGTGTGGAAAAGTTGAAAAAGGAGAAAAGAATTGAAATGCATAAGAAAGAGTGACAATGGGTCTCTCTAACCCCTTGGAAAGAGGTGAAATGACTCAAAGAGTCAAGTGAATTGTGCCAAATGAATCAAAAGAAGTGCTTAAGGGAAGATGGAACCCACTTAGACCAAAGCATTTCCTACCCTGAACCAAAAGCCTTCACAATGACTCCACAAAATCCCTATATGATTTTGAGTTGAATGAAGCTTACATTAGTGGATACTTACATAAGGGGCAAGCATATGGTACCTAAAGCCGGACTTGTGACCTTTTTCTTGAGAGAGATGAGTGAAATCCCATTAACCTCGGTTTGTGTGCCAATACTCTTAAAGGTGAGGTTTGCTTAGGGAGAGTTGAGGATGTGTGAGTTTGGGTTCAACAATGACCAAAGTAATTGAGAGAGTTCTTTGATGTAATGGGTCAACTCTTGAAGCTCTTGTGTCACACTTGATCCATGGTTTTTCAAAGGTTAAATGTTGTTAATGATGCATTCGTATTGAGGGCAATTGTTAGTCCCAATTGATACTTGTTGAGGTTACTTTAGGATAGCTGAAAATTTTTTGGATTTTCCCTTAAGGGGTGGGTCTTATTTTGTTTGCTTGAGGACAAGCAAAAGCTTAAGTCTGGGGCAGTTGATAACTAGGGATTTTGACGTGTTTTATGCCCCTTCTTGCTTACGCTTTGATTATAAATTGTTACAAAATAGTCCCAAAAGGCTCATAAGTTGTGCTTGAGTGCAGGTTTGATCGACAAAGTGACGAAATGTCAAAGATCGGCTCAAAAGGAGTAAAATCTGCACAAGTATCAAAAACAAGGCAAACTCAGGACAAACAGGCCTAGTGCGGCCGCACTACACTTTGTGCAGTCCGCACTAGGGAGATTCAGAGAGCAGATTTTAAGGCATAAAACCTAGTGCGGCCGCAGTCCATTCTGTGCGGTCCGCACTAGGTAGATTCAGAGAACGGCAAAACCAAGCTTCAAGCAACGCGGCTGCAGTACACATTGTGGGGGCCGCGGTGAAGGCTCCACGGCCGCACTGCCATTATGTGCTCCGCAGAAGAGAACTTTAGAGAGTTGAAACTGCCAAGGTTCAAAGCCATGCGGTCCGCGGTCATGATCGTGCGGACCGCATTAGCTGCCTCCGCGGCCGCGGTCCACTTTTCGCGGTCCGCGGAGCCCAAGTTCAGAGAGCCAGGATTTGAAGTCCAAGAGCCTAGTGCGGCCGCAGTCCATTTTGTGTGGCCCGCACTGACCCTGCAGGGGCATTTTTGTCCAGTTTTTCCAGCTTAGTATACATAGAACCTTTTTCCATTTTTAGGGAGGGAGTTATTTTATTTTTGCAGCTGCGCTCGTGAGAACATCATCTGTAGCCATTTTTGGCACCTTAGCTTACTTTTAACGATAGATTCTTGTATTTTACTTTAGTGTTTAAATAATATGTCTTCTTTTTCGTCTATTTCTTTATTTTCTTGTTCAAGCATGAGTAGCTAAACCCATTAACTAGGGTTGTGGCTGAATCCTAGTGTGGGTAATTGATGGGTGTTGTGATTTAAGGTCAGATTGACTATGGGTGTTTGTATTTGGGTCAATTTTATGGTTTAATTTATGAATTGGTGGTTGCAAACACTGGTTTGTGCTAAGTTGACTTGGCTCTTCTTGAGAGAGAGAGCCTAAGTCTCCAAAATTGACCTAACAAGGAATTGGGATGGACTCAAGAGAATTGATAGTCCCAATTAAAGGGTTAAATCTCGAGAGAGTAATTACCCGACTTGAACCCTAGTTGCTTGAGCTAATTTGCCTATCCATTTGGTCTCGAGAGAGTTAATTGGGAAAAATCACTCTCTCTACCGAGAGGTGTGAGAGTGGGTAAAATTGTGCAACGGTTATGCATATTTCCCCAATCATGTCAATCAAGCCTTAGAAGCAATTACCCGTCAATTAGCCACCTAGGTGAAAGTCACTACCCTAGTGCCCCTTAATCCATTAGATACAACTCTTAACAATTATCTCTTAGCGTAATCTAGTTTCAATTCTAATTTGTAGTTTTATAATAGTAGATTATACAAGAAAACCCAAAAATGTTGGAAGTGACATTTGGAACAATTACACGATTCTAGACTAAATAGATACATCAACTCCCTTTCTAGCTCCCTGAGGAATTCGATCCCGACCCTCATATCGGGTAAAAGCTATTGCGACCCTCTCTTCCTACTTTGTTGTAGTGTGGAGTTGGCAGTGATCACTACTCCGGGTACAACCAAATTCAAATGAACCCATAGGACCAAGAAAAGACTTCGTTCATCACGAAGTATGGTATGCATTGTTATAATGTAATGCCCTTCGGGCTAAAAAATGCAGGAGCCACATATCAACGCCTAGTTAATAAGATGTTAGAACTTCAAATAGGTAAATCCATGAAAGTTTATATTGATGACATGCTAGTTAAGTCCCTGCGCGCAGAGGACCATTTGGCCCATTTGCAGGTGACGTTCGATATCCTAAGAAAGTACAACATGAAACTCAACCCCGAGAAATGCGCTTTTGGAGTCGGCTTGGGCAAGTTCTTGGGCTTCATGGTGTCGAACAGGGGTATTGAGATCAACCCCGATAAAATCAAAGCCATCGAGGAAATCACCATAGTAAATAATGTGAAAGCTGTACAACAGCTGACCGGACGGATAGCTGCCCTAGGCCGATTTGTCTCGAGGTCATCAGATCAGAGCTATCATTTCTTTTCCCTACTCAAGAAGAAGAACAACTTCGCATGGACTCCGGAGTGCCAACAAGCCTTGGAAGAATTGAAACGGTATCTCTCGAGCCCACCCCTACTCCATACTCCGAAGGAGGATGAAACACTCTACTTGTATTTAGCCGTGTCCGAGGTGGCGGTAAGTGGCGTGTTGGTTCGAGAAGAGCAAGGTACGCAATTTCCTGTCTATTATGTGAATCGGACCCTAGGAGATGCTGAAACCAGGTACCCATATTTGAAAAAGTTAGCTCTTGCATTAATAAGCGCATCTAGGAAATTAAAACCATTTTTTCAATGCCATCCTATATGTGTATTGACTACGTAACCGCTTCGAAGTGTCTTGCATAAGCCCGAATTATAGGGCAGATTGGCCAAATGGGCCATCAAACTTGGAGGGTATGATATCGAATATCAGCATCGAACGACTATCAAGTGTCAAATTTTGGCAGACTTCGTGGCCGATTTCGTGCCTACCTTCGTACCCGAAGTAGAAAAGGAACTCTTGCTAAAAATGGGTACGTCATCGGGGGTATGGAACCTCTTCACAGACGGTGCCTCGAATGTGAAAGGATCCGGGCTCGGCATAGTTTTAAAACCGCCTACTGGCAGTGTCATTAGGCAATCTATCAAAACTTCTAAATTGACTAACAATGAGGCCGAGTATGAGGCCATGATTGCAGGTCTCGAACTAGCAAAGGGCCTTGGAGCAGAGGTCATCGAGGCAAAGTGTGACTCCCTTTTGGTGATAAATCAAGAAAATGGGAGCTTCGAGGTTTGAGACAATCGAATACAGAGGTACTTAGAGAAACTTCAAGTGACATTGCACCGCTTCAAGGAATGGACACTGGACCATGTACCTCGAGAACAGAATAGTGAGGCCGATGCACTTGCAAACTTGGGGTCATCGATTGAAGAAGACGACATCGTCCCGGGGACTGTCGTCCAACTATCGAGGTCGGTGGTCGAAGAAGGCCATGCAGAAATTAATTCAACAAGTTTAACGTGGGATTGGAGGAATAAGTACATCGACTACTTGAAGCATAAGAAGCTCCCCACGGACCCAAAAGAGTTGAAAACACTTTGAGCCAAAGCAGCTCGATTCTCACTCGATGAAAATGGAACGTTGTATAGAAGAACCTTCGATGGACCACTAGCAGTATGCTTGGGACCCGGGGACACCGATTATGTATTACGAGAAATCCACGAGGGTACTTGTGGGAACCATTTTGGTGCCGACTCTTTGGTTCGCAAGGTGATCAGAGCGGGGTATATTGGGATAGCATGGAAAATGATACCAAGGAGTTCGTTCGAAGGTGTGATAAATGCCAAAGATTTGCACCGATGATCCATTAACCCGGTGAAAAACTCCATTCGGTCCTATCCCCGTGGCCATTCATGAAATGGGGGATGGACATCGTCGGCCCCCTACCAATGGCGCCAGGTAAAGCTAAATTTATTTTGTTTATGACTGACTACTTCTCAAAATGGGTAGAGGCGCAGGCCTTCAAGAAGATAAGAGAAAAAGAAGTCATCGACTTCATATGGGACCACATCATATGTCGATTCGGGATACCTGCCGAAATATTATGTGACAATGGAAAACAATTCATCGGCAGCAAAGTGACCAAAATCCTCGAGGACCATAAAATCAAAAGGATTCTATCAGCGCCTTACCACCCAAGTGCAAATGGTCAGGCCGAGTCCACAAACAAAACCATCATTCGAAACTTAAAGAAAAGGTTAGATGATGAAAAGGGGAAATGGAGAGAAGTATTGCCCGAGGTGCTATGGGCATATCGAACGACATCAAAGTCAAGCACGGGGGAGACCCCATTTTCTTTGGTATACGGGTCCAAAGCATTGATCCCAGCCGAAGTTGGGGAACCTAGCGTCAGGTTTCAGCATGCTACCGAGGACTCAAATCACGAAGCTATGAACACTTCTCTCGAACTACTAGATGAAAAGCGTGAGGCCACATTAATTCGAATGGCCGCGCAAAAACAAAGGATCGAAAGGTATTACAACAGAAGGACGAACCTTCGATATTTCGGAGTCGGGGACTTAGTCCTAAGGAAAGTCACTCTCAACACTGGAGACCCAAACGAAGGAAAACTAGGCCCCAATTGGGAAGAACCGTACCATGTCCTCGGAGTCGTAAGGAAAGGATCCTACAAACTTAGTACAATGAAAGGCGAGCAGCTACCAAACAATTGGAATGTATCATTGCTCAAACGCTATCACTGCTAAGGTATGACCTTCTCCCTTTTTCCATTTGTATTTAAACTAACTCCTTGCAGATGTTCGATTGGAAACATCGAGGCACCTTTCAGCTCGAAGACCTTGGGTTTTAAAGCATGCGTTGCACTCTTTTTCCCTTAGATCGGGTTTTATCCCAAATGGGTTTTACCGGCAAGGTTTTTAACGAGGCAACACCTATATGCTACCTAAGGAATATTCAACAAGTATTCAAGACTTCTTTTCAATCAACCTCAAACACTGGGGGGCATCACCGTAGGAGGACGCATTCTCGAAGAAAGCAATTCATGCCAAGGAGGGCCTTGATAGTGGAATGTTGTAATGGGCCAAGCGGTCAAATGAACCGTGTCCATGTAGAATAGTCAAGCCCCCAGCGGCAAAACATATACACATGTATCAATTATTTGAAGAAGCATTCTTATTATATTAAAACACTTTGTGCCTCAAAGAAGTCTACTATTTTCACATTTAACGGCTCAAGGGGCAAAACCCCGAATACTCGGGGACTGTCATCGACAATCGACACATTGAGTCATCGGACACTCGAACTTATAAGACCTCAAAGAGGCACACTCAAACTTATAAGACCTCAAAGAGGCACACTCGAGCTCACAAGACCTCAAAGAGGCATCCCCTCGATATTAAGGCCAAGGCCATCATACTCGGGAACTAAAGGCTACGGCCATATAAAAGACTACGGTCATATGAAAAGGCTACGGCCAAAATAATGCGGCTCGAAGACGTCTGACTTTCGCCATAAAACTAAAAGGCCTTCATATACTTCGAAAAAACCGGTTAAATCAGGCTACCCTCGGCAAAAGCAAATTATAAGGGGCTTCGATATAATCAGCCCTTGAATAATGCGAAGGCTTCGATAATATCAACCTTCGAAAAAACCTCAAGAGGTATTCGATTAATGTTGCATATCTAATTACAAACGAGGTTCCAATCGATCGAACCTTCGAAAAAATCGAACGAATATGAATACAAAAAATACAAGCTAAGGCATACTAAAATTTTCACTAAGCCTTTAGCCAGAAAGAGGGAAAATTTATAGCCATTTTAGAGGCCGAATTGGCCCTACCTAAAGAGCCTAAGGGCCAACCTAAAGAGCCTAAGGGCCAATATTTAAAGAGCTTAAAGGCCGAAGCACACCACGCTCAAGACCTTACCTAGCTCGGACTCAAAAATCCCGAGCTAAAACTTAACTCAAAGATAGAACCTTAAGTGGTAACCTATTATCGATCATTGATCAAAACAGAAAACTAAAGGGTCTACTCTACCCCGAATTTGAATCAACGCTCAGAGATTATAGCATTAAAAATCCAGCAAACTTTGAAGAAAAATTGAAGGCAAACGATCAAGGAAACTCCTTTCCTTTTTATATATACAAAAAGATATCACAAAGGAGTCCTACAAAGCAAAAAATTACTAAAAGAAAGAAAAAATTCCACCTACACCAGAGGGGTATTCCCCCCGGACCTGTCACTCCCCCGGGACCAGCCTCCTCCCCGGGGGTAGCTTCTTCGGCAACCTCCTCCTCTTCATCCTCTTCGACGTCATCATTATCGTCGGAGGAAAGGACAAATTTGGCATCAGCCTCATCTGCCTTAGCTTGCTTTATCACATCGGAAAGATCGAAGCCTTTAGCGTGGAACTTTTCAAGGGTCTCCCTCCGGGATCGGCGCCGGGCATAGTCATTGCTTCTTTTCTCTCGGCCGGAAGCCCCCCTCAACTCCATCGGAGCATCGGTAGCATCCTTCAAATTGATGGACACCGTCCTGTCGGCCTTGGCTTGTATTTCTTTGGATTCGGCCCGGACTTCCACAACTTCGGCCTTGGCCTTCGCAAGACCAGCCTCTAGCTCGGCTATTCTGCCAGCCTGAACCAAGTTGCTCCCTTGAGTATTCCGAAGTTGAACCTCGAGGGCTGATACCTTCGCCAGTGCATTATTTTTAGCCACAATGAGGGTGTCCATCTTCGCCTTCCATTCATTGCACTCGGCTCGAACTTGATCTACCTCGCCCTGGAGCTGCCTAATCATATCTAGCTTTTGCTGCAGCTGAGACATTGAAGTATTAGCCTCCGAAGACGGGAAAGGTAGCCCGTAATTTTTCAGAATAGAGGTTACCTGCATTTCTAACTCACTATCGTATTCACGAGCTTTGGTCAACTCTGATCGAATATGCTTCAGTTCTTCCTCCTTTATGTCAAGGAGAAGCCTAAGGTTTTTCTCCTCATTCGAAGCTCTACACAACTCGCCTTTACAATGACGCAATTTGGTCTTCAATTTGTCAAAGGCCTACAGAAAGGAAAGGAATGATCGATTAGACAAAAGAAGAAAAGTATGGGATTAGAGAAATTGCAGTACCACTAAAAACTTACAATTGAGCAAAGACGTTGAGCCTCCTCGAAGATTGATTTTGCATACGCTGGGTCAGCCACATCGACCCCAGCAAAGTAACCCTAGAAGGGGTCATTTTCACTCGGGACTCCGCCTAGCTCGGACATCTTCAAGTTCAGAGCATCCCTAATGGCATTCTCGGAGAAGGCCAGAAATGACGAGGAATGACCTGCTGTCATGGCCTCGGGGAGATCACCCGAGGTGCTCTGTTCAGGCAAAGGAGCTTCGAAGCTCGCTCCCTTTGGAGTATTTCCAGAAGTTTGGGAAGCAATTACCACGCCAGGTGATGCAGGTCCTTCATCCCTTTTTTCTTTTAAAGTTCTTTCCTCGAGGTTAGGGCCCCCGATCTCAGCAAGCTTGATAGCCTCGGAAGATTTCCTGGTTTGAGTCACCAACATCGAACCCTCCATCTCGTCACCATCATCGTCCATGGACTGGTAGACCGAGTCAATATCCACATTGATGACGACGCTTTTCTTGCACCTCCGAGCGGGCTCTCCTTGGCTTTGAGTGTCCTCGCTCTTTGAGGACCTTTTTCTATTGTTATCCTTCTTTGGCTTTGGAGTCGAAGATCCTACTTCCTCCCCGGGAGGGGGAGACCTCATCTCGAAGAACTCGCCAATACCTGCGATAGAGGAATCAGGTCACATGAAGGAAGACATTCTTAATAAGGAAAGAAACATTATGACGCATACCGTGGTGTTTCACTTCCCACTTGCCCTTCGACAAGTCCCGCCACTTGCGTTTGTCGTATGATGAAGTAGCAGCTAGTTTACGAACGCAGTCCTCGAGGTCGAGGACCGCATTAGGCATCCACGGGACCGCTGCGGAAAAGGGAAAGGAATAATTATGCAAAGTTTAGCAAAATTTATGGGAAAGAACTAAAGCAAAGAATTCCACTCACGTTCGAAGTTCCATTTCTCGAGGAACGGCATGAACTCATTGGGAATAACATCGACGGTCCTCACCCGGATGAACCGACTCATCCAACCTCGATCCTTGTCTTCGCCGTTACTGGCGAAGAAGGACTTGGTTGAACGGCGTTGGAGTTTGATTAAACCTCAGAAATGTTGAGGTGGCTGAGGGTGAACTCGAGCCCGGCCTTTTCGATGAAGAACCTCGTCATTATTACGATCCGCCAAAAGGACGGATGAATCTGGCCTAGGGTGACTTGATATCTTCGGCAGAATTCAAGCACGTGTGGGTCGAGGGGACCCAACGTAAAGGGGTATGTATACACACTCACGCACCCCTGTATACGGTCTAAGTTGTGATGTCCTCCTCACGAGAAGGGATTTGCAGAACGACCTTCTCTTCCCATTTACACTCTCTCCACACAGCGTCGAGGTGTTTTTTCTCAATTGACCTTATGTATCTCGATGCATGCTCTCGACAGCCGGGGACGTCGGGAGGGTTCTCGACTATAAAGTCCTTTTTCAAAGTAAAATTGTTCACTACGATCTCATGAATTGCCGGCGGTTTACCACCGACCGGACGGGAAGTAGAAGTGGAGGTTCCTTCTTTCTGAGGAACAAACTTGGAATTTTTTGCCATCGGTTCTTTAGAAAAAGAAGGAAAAAATGAATAAACCGGTGAGATTTTGAGCTAATACAGCGGAGGAACCGGTGGTGAAAAGGAAACGTATAGAGGAAAATAGGTGTTGCAAGGTGGAAAAGTTCTTAATGAGAAGAGAAAACAAGTATATATAGAGGAAGGCGGCGACAGTTCATTGATATTGATGGCCGACCGGCTCTGACGTGCATTTAATGCTTTTGGGGAAAAGAACCGATGGGACGCTTCGGTAATTTCAACGCTTACGTCATAAGAGTGATGCCATCATAAAGGACTTCGGGAATTCAAATCGGTTCATATCATTTCATTCTAAGAAACACGGGGACTATCTGTATACGGTCTAAATTGGAGAACTCGATTTCGAAGACTTGATCATACCCCGAGCTCGAGTTCGGAAGTAAGAATCGAGCCCGGCCAGGATGTGCGCACCTCGAGAAGAAAATCGGAGACCCGTCATCATCTGCCTCGAGGTCAGTACAATTTCAATGACACTCAAGAAAGAGCGGGAATTTCTCAAGGACACGTGGATCAGGGCATAAATTAAGGGATAAGATTTGTACGGAATAGTACGAGTCCGTACTAGGTTGTTATCCAGCTGTACCAATAGAATTCCTTACCATAATTGGAAATGTACCATATTAGGGTTTTCCCCTTCTATATAAGGGGGACCTCAATCATTTGTAAAGATTATCTCATTCATTGTAATAGAACATTCTACTCTGCTTTTCTCGTTTACTGTACTCCACAATTGTTCTTCAGCTTTATTGTTTTTACTTTATTGTTCATACTTTATTTGCTCTTAGCTCACCTCGAGGATCTCGAGATAATCAAGCTCGAGGTCCCCGTTGCTCTAACAACACTGGTTTGGTTCATCAATTCTTCTTACTTAAACCTAATATTACTTGTATTTCACTAGTATTGAAATAAATCACATATCTTTAAAACCACAAATCACCTT
Organism: Nicotiana attenuata; assembly: GCF_001879085.1. Classification (NCBI taxonomy): domain Eukaryota; kingdom Viridiplantae; phylum Streptophyta; class Magnoliopsida; order Solanales; family Solanaceae; genus Nicotiana; species Nicotiana attenuata. The sequence goes on from NW_017672495.1 coordinate 111,239, forward strand.
TAATTGTTACTCATATTTTTCGAGGCAAATAATTTTGCTGTACGATCTCTTATGTAATTAGTTTAAAGTTTTTGCTAATTACTGTACTGGTTAAATTGTTGTAAGGTCTCTTATATAACTAGTTTAAAGTTTATGTGTGATCTCTTATGTTTATTCTAATATCTCTTGTGTTTAAAGTTAATGATCTCTTATGTTTTACTGTAAGATCTCTTATATAAATAGTTTAGATCTCTTACTTATTGCTGTAAGATCTCTTATATAACTAGTTTAAATTTTTTGCTAATTTACTGTACTAGTTAAAAGTGTATTAAGATCTCTTATATAACTAGTTTAAAGTTTATATATGATCTCTTATGTTTATTCTAGTATCTCTTGTGTATAAAGTTACCGCTCTCTTATGTTTTGCTGTAAGATCTCTTATATATATAGTTTAGATCTCTTATGTTTTGCTGTAAGATCTCTTATATAACTAGTTTAAAGTTTTGCTAATTTACTATTTTAAAGTTTTTACTGTAACTAGTTAAAAGTATTGTAAGATCTCTTATATAACTAGTTTAAAGTTTATATATGGTCTCTTATGTTTATTCTTATATCTCTTGTTTTTAAAGTTAATGATCTCTTATGTTTTGATGTAAGATCTCTTATATAACTAGTTTAAAGATTTATCTAATTAACTGTTTTAAAGTTTTTACTGTAACTAGTTAAAAGTCTTTGCTAATATGCAATTGAATATGCAGGAAAACTTGCATGATGATCCACCTGCACCTGTGAAGTTGAGATACAATTTTAAAACAGATGAAGACGAAACTGGTTATTTTTCGGGTAGAGTGACAGTTAAGTGTAGGATGGGTTATGATATAGAGAGTTTGAAAATTTTAATTATTTGGATGGAGCCCAGTGTTGTACTTCCTTTCTTACGTAAAACCCGTCTAGATCAATTTTTTTGACATAAATATTGATTGCTGAAAGAATTGTTTTCATGACCTCTTGTGCCATTATTTGTTGCTAAGGGCAATTAAGACAAGAAAGAAAATAAAATGTGGTTTTTGGTTCGCAACAAACCTATTCACTTTGGGATGAAGGAATTTTGCCTTGTTACTGGATTAAATTGTAGCCCTTTTCCAAGTGAGAGTCAGTCAATGCAAGTATACCAGGATGGTTTGCATTTTGTAAAAAAAGTGAAGAAATATTGTTCTTCATTAGAGGGGTTAGAGGGGAAAAATGAGAAGGATAGTTTGGTTGGTGAAGATCTTTTACAGGTTATGAGATCTAGAACAAAGGCATTCACTGCAGCAGAGAAACAAGGCGTTGCTGCCTTATACATTATCCACTCAATCTTATTAGCTGCATATGATGTTAAGCAAGTGTTAGAGGACTACCTAGCATGGTGTTGTTCCTTATCCTGATGAATCCAAATTGTTGCGCATCATTTCGACAACTACATCATAGGAAGCTTGTTATGGTACTTTGCTGCACTTTTAATCCCACAATTGTGCTCACCACAGTAATTTTTAACGACAAAGCGTGACAAATTAGCTAAATTCTCAATACGGACACGCCAAGTGCACTCCTTAATAATGCATTTAACAAAAACCAATGAAGGATTAGACTTCTTTGTCATGAACTGAAGCTTTGCAGACACAACAATCATTTTTAGCTTCCTCAAAACTTCCTTTTTGCTTTCAAATATTTTCCCCAAATGAAGATCAGAACGATCACTAAATGTACCTTCATTGCAACACTCATTGCTCGACATGGTTGTAAAGCTATCCTCCCAAGTCATATTTTTCATAGCACTTGATCGTTTCAAAAATGACATTCCAACATTCTCTCCCTCCTTAAAACAACCTCCTGCTGGACAAATAGTTCCAGAATTATCAATTTGGTAAGCGGGGGTTACGTTATGCTCCAATAGAAGTTTGTCAAACTTATCCATTGGTTCCTCTTCTTCCGCTAAAATAGGACTATAATAATCTTGCATCACATTACAATCATTGCTTTCCACAATAACTTGTGTATCACCACTTTCATAATTTACTACACTTGTCTTTTCAATTTAATCTGCATCCTCATGTAAACAAACTTTCAGTGTTGCCCTAGCACATCGTTCATCAACGATTGTCAAATAGGACTTTAAATCAAAATCTTCCTCTATTGGAGTATACAGAGTCTCTTGCCAAGTTTTATCCAAAACCATTGGCTTGTAGCTCCTAATAATATTTTTCGGATTACATGTTATCTTGCATTGCTGACATATTACTTCTACCAAATCATTATAACGTACTCCTTGGCAACAATAAATTACTCTAACAATTTTCTTCTCCTTAGACTCAAACTCAATGCAAATAGTCAAATCACCCATTGATATCTACATATATTGATCACCTGTAAACAAAAATAAAAGTCAAATAATACCAATCTCTTGCATTTTATAATAGCAACCTCCTACGTTTAATATGCAGATCTCTTATGCTTTATATATTAAATGTCCTATGATAACATAAATATCTCCTATGGTTTCTATTAAATGTCCTATAATAGCAACCTCCTACGTTTCATATGCAGATCTCCTATGCTTTATATATTAAATGTCCTATGGTTTCTATTAATATCTCCTGCATTTCAGAATAAAAGTCAAATAATACCACAAGGTGTTAGGTGTTTGTCCAGATTTTCTTACCAGAATTGGTTTCCTATCTCATGAAGGAAAAGATAACATATTTATCATAATTGGGGTTTTCTTTTCCTAGAAGGAAAATATAATTCTTCCACATTTTGCTAGTCCTTTTTCTTGTAGGAAAAGGTTTGGTCTTCTATAAATTGAGGATCCTCCCTTCTCATTCAGTAGCATCCACAATGTATCCATATGAGGTTTGAGAGTCGTGTTTAGGGGGAGAACTTTACGGGACAAGTGTTAGTGTGTCACTTGTGTTTGCCTCTTCGTGAGGTTGTTCTCTCAATATTTTGTACTCTCTGGTCATCTCCGCCGTGGACGTAGGTCAGTTGACCGAACCACGTTAAATGTTTGTGTCTCTTTTTGGTAGATTTCTCTTTTGTTGTCGTACTTATCGTTGTTCAAGATTTACTTTGCTAGATTCCGCATGACACCTGATTTTTTCGGTCCTAACAAGTGGTATTAGAGCGAGGTTCAAGACAGGTTCGTCTTGGCGGGTTCAGTTCTAGCCGCAACATATTTGACGATAATCGTAATTTTTGTCTGAGAAATTTGACCGGTGTGCTACGCACGTTGAGACAAACTTTGTGGTGGAGATTTGGAGATGCGACCTGTTGAAGGTTATGTGAAGAAGGTGGATCACGTTTATTTTGTCAGAAAATTCAGGCCAAGGGGGAGAATTGTTAGGTGTTTGTCCAGATTTTCTTACCAGAATTGGTTTCCTATCTCATGAAGGAAAAGACAACATATTTACCATAATTGAGGTTTTCTTTTCCTAGAAGGAAAATATAGTTATTCCACATTTTGCTAGTCCTTTTTCTTGTAGGAAAAGGTTTGGTCTTCTATAAATTGAGGATCCTCCCTTCTCATTCAGTAGCATCCACAATGTAGCCATATGGGGTTTGAGAGTCGTGTTTAGGGGGAGAACTTTACGGGACAAGTGTTAGTGTGTCACTTGTGTTTGCCTCTTCGTGAGGTTGTTCTCTCGATATTTTGTACTCTCTTTTATTATAGTGGATTGCTCATCTCCGCCGTGGACGTAGGTCAGTTGATCGAACCACGTTAAATGTTTGTGTCTCTTTTTGGTAGATTTCTCTTTGTTGTATGATTTATCGTCGTTCAAGGTTTCTTTGCTAGCTTCCACATGACACCTGACTTTTTTCGGTCCTAACACAAGGGACATAAACCAAAATGACAATTTGAAATATCCTCAAAGCAAAATGACATTTTGTAAAGGACCAAATAATAAATTGACCAGGTTAAGGAATGAAGGGCATTGTATAACATTTGGATAATAGCAAAATTCTTTCTAAAACAAAGTTATATTGAAAAGTTTAAACGTAAATTTAGACTTCTTAGTTTCCTATAATGTACGAATAATTCAGCTGATCCTTTTTATTTTTGTTTTGTGCAATTTTTTTGGAAAAAAAGTTCCAAAATTTTGTCCTTGTATCATTTGAAGTCGTTCAATTCTACATCCCATTAAACTCTCGATCAATTTATATTTTATCTTTCTCATATTGTATCGTATATTATTCTTTGTCATTAACAAAACTCCAAAATAAAATGGATAGACTCCATGTATCCAAATATTTTAAGAAAAATGGTTCAAATTTACCCCTTAGTATTTTTATTATTATATTTAAAATTACACTATGGTCGGACCTCTAGCCTTGGCGTAACTGGTTGCTGGCATGTGACCAGGAAATCACGGATTCAAGCCGTGATTTGCAGCCGTACCCTATTTTTATGTCACCTTTTAACCTATACCCTGTTTTTAAAAACTATTGTTTTGGTAACCAACTAACAAAAATTCCGTAATAATATGACCATTATACCCCTTCCAAAACATATAAAAGTCCGTCTTTCCTCTGTATTCCCAGATTCAAATTCCAGATCTCCTCCGTATCTCCTCCATCAGTCCATCTCTCCGGAGACCGCGTCTCGCATTCAAATTCCTTATTCAAATTCAAATTGCAAATTCAAATTCAAATTCAAATACATTGTAAGTATTTTTTGAATTATATGTTTTCTGATTTGTTTGAGCAACTTCACTGATATGCTAAATTTCTGTTTGACGATGAATTCTAACATTCTAAGCTGAAGTTATTTAGTTAACGAGCTGGCAAATAACACAACGAAGAAGAAATTATATTAAAACATTATATGATTATTGTAAATCTTCGGCATAGTTGCTGAAGTTTTTTTGTTAATAATTGAAAACTTCGCCATAGTTGCTTAAGTTTTTTAGTTATTACTTAAAAACTTCAGCAGACGGAGCTGAAGTTTTGCTCCTACACTGGCTAAATTAAAATTTCATATTGCATGAAAAAACTTCGGCCTAGGTGCTAAAGTTTTTTAGTTATTGTTTAAAAACTTCAGCAGGAAGAGCTGAAGTTTTTTAGTTTAATATTTAAGACTTAAGCAAGAAAAAACTAATTAACATAAACATAACAATAGGAAAAACGCAAATAAAACGCACAAAAAACTAGCGACAAAAACTTAACATTTCATTAAATATTAAAATCATAAATTAACATGAATAACAAAATAGCAAAAATAACAAAAAGAAAAATTAATTGTCCATATTATCATCATCGTCGTCGTTGTCGTCGTCGTCGTTCTCACTACCAGATGGACGACCATCTTCATCAGCAAGATTATCAAATCTTGCATACATCAGAAGCGTATCGAGCTTGTGGTTGATTTCTTCGAGCTGCCTGTCATATTTGTCTATCACCTCATCCAGTTTTAATTCAAATGCCTCCATAATGTCTTGCTTCAGCTCTTCTACTATTTGCCTTATGACAGCATCCATTTTTCTTCTTTTTGTATTTTATGTATGCTAGAATATATTTGTTTGAGTGAATAAACTCTCAAAGTATAGCGTGCTTTTATAGGTGAAAAAAAATTGTGCATGGTATATGAAAAGGCAAAGAGGAATTTTAAACGTTGTCTAAAGAAAAGCGTGCATGAATGTGATAGGAATGTAATTATTAGACTGACACATAACCCCAACGGAATATAATTACTACTTTAATTGTCTTTATTATGTTCACTCCTGTGTACTATGCAATTAATGCTGAAACGTGTTCAAGTTTGTTGAATTCATTTTCAAATAACTTCAGCTCAATGTGCTGAAGTTATTTAATTCATTTCTAAAAACTTCTGCTCTTGATAAGCTGAAGTTTTTCCCCTGCACTCGATAGGTTTTGTCCAAAAGCTTTTTCAAATTCATTTCTAAAAACTTCAGCACTTTATAAGCTGAAGTTTTTCTCCTGCACTCGATAGTTTTGTCCTAAAGCTTTTCTAAATAACTTCTAGGCTGAAGTTATTAG
>NW_017672495.1:119121-161630 GCF_001879085.1 Nicotiana attenuata
GAACGGAGAAAAAAGGCAAATGAAACTTTTCACAGAGTATCAATATGGGCAGAAGAAGAGATGACTAAGAAGATGGACTTGGCTTGCAAAATGTTTGTGAGTATATTTATTAACTTCAGCTTTTTATATCTGTTGCACTGATTTACTGCTTACATTTAAAAAATTTCATACTTTTTCTTTTTGAAGCAAAAATACACTAATATAGCTTGTCTTAATTTTTTATTCCTCGTTAGGTGTTCAACCTTGACTCAATGTTGTTTAGAATAAATAGTGAAGGAATCGAATTCATTGTGGACTTAAAGAAGAGAACTTGTGACTGCCTGGAATTCCAACTGGATGAATTGCCCTGTCCACATGCAATTGCTGCTATTAATAAGAGATATTTGCAAAAATCTGATTACTGCTCAAATTGGTATTCAAGAGAAACATGGTTGAAAACATATGAAGGACATGTGAATACCGTGGGAGATCAAAAATCATGGGAAATACCACAAAATGTACAATGTGAGATCACAAAATCTCCTGATGTAGAGATTTTACAAGGAAGAAGACAAAAGAAGAGGCATATACCTACGATTGAATCATCAGTACCATTCAAGTCTACCAAATGCAGTCGATGTAAACAAGTTGGGCATAACAGAACAACTTGCTTGTCTTCTCCAGCACCTCATCCATATTCTAAGAAACACACTGAAAAATACTCCAAGCTTCAATAATCCTTGGTCTGAATTTAGACTTTCTTTATTATATGACATAATTGAAATGCGATTTTTTACATAGGAATAAAAAAAATAAGGTCTTGGACACTTTTATATACTGCTAAAGTACAAATCACTCATTTTTGTTGCGCAGGCTTACAAGTTTGGTTGCATATTTAAAAAGTACGCAATGACTTCTGCGAGAAAAAACTTCAGGTTACAGTATGTGAAATACATATCCTTAAACAAACACACACACACACACACACATACAAACACTCACACATACACATATGCGTATAGCACACAAAAAGAAACACATGTACAAACAAAAGCTGTAGCATCTCTAAGAAACTAAGAAGTATAAAGCAAATATCAACAAAGAGGGTGACAATTACATTGATATAAAAAGAGGTCAGAACAACACACATATTACAAACAAAACTTCAGCTCTCTGGGTTGAAGTTATACAAAATTAACCTAAAAACCTTCAGCTCTATGGGCTGAAGTAAACAAAAATCATACCATTGGAACATAAAAAAAGGATTACAAACACTAACAATCATCACCATCACCATCATCATCATCATCATCATCATCATCATCATCATCATCATCACAGTACTCCTCAATTTCTCTAAATATCTCATCATCATCACTATCGGAGATAACAATAGGGTAGTCGGGCAAAAGACCACTGAATCCAAGAAGATCAATCTTCAACTTGTTGAATTCATCACGCAGCTGACTTTGTTCGACGATTACTCTATCCATAAGAGGAAGAAGAGTCTTCAGGTTGTTTTGCAGGTTGGAATAATCGTTCCAGCTGGGAAACTGAAAACTATCAAACTGCTGCACAACCTTGTCGAACGAGGTTGAATTATCTCCACAACTACGTTCCATGTTAAGCCTGTTCTGGAATGATTGATTGGCACAGAGCTTTGGTCTAATTCTCTCCCAATCAGCCTTTATTTCATCCCACAAAAGCATAAGATTAGCCATCGGTTTGTTATTGTACCACTCACACTTCAAACTCTGTCACTTCATCATAATTTCATCCATATTAGGCTTCCGACTTCCGCTTGCACCAGACATTTTTTCTTTAACAAAAGCTGAAAGACTAAGGATGAATATAAATTAAAGAAATATGATATAAGTCTATGAATGACTATGAAATTTTCAAGTGAGAGATTGTTAATATAGACAAAGAGTTTACCTAATCAATTTAATATCTATAAATGTAAAAGTAACTTTTCACCTGTTTTTACTGTTTTACGTTCAGAGAAATTGAATGAAACAAGATAAGTAGGTGGTAAAAACAAGTATGTTGTAAATGCAAAAAGAAATGTAACTTCAGCCCCATAGTTTTTCTATAGTAAAAAGAAATGTAACTTAAATGAAAGATGAAGTAGTTAACAAAAGACAAAAAGTAGATAGTAAATGCAAAAAAGATAAGTACAACTTAAAAAAATACCAAAACATGCTAAAGTTTTTGTGTTAAAGCTTTTTCAAGAAACTTCGGCCCGAATTGCTGAAGTTTTTTAGTTATTATTCAAAAACTTCAGCAGGAGGAGCTGAAATTTTGCTCCTACACTTGCTAAATTAAAATTTCATATTGCATGAAAAAACTTCGGCATAGTTGCTGAAGTTTTTTAGTTATTGTTTAAAAACTTCAGCAGGAGGAGCTGAAGTTTTCAAATAACTTACGCAGATATTGCTGAAGTTATTTAGTGTATTTAGTGATGAGCTGAAGTTTAGCATGCTGAATTTCAACAAAAATATACTTGAAATTCATGAAAAAAGACATAAACATATTTGAATCAATCCAAGTCACATAATTCACACAAAATAATGTAAATTCATAAAATATAACTTTGTTTTCACTTACATCCTTGGAAAAAAAAAATTTAGTTCTTTGTTTACAAGTTATTCTCTATTCAAAAAATTGACAGAGTGTCTTCATATTCTCCATAGTAATGTCATAGTTGCTCTTCTTGGTTTTCTTCACCACATTCCATGAAACTTCACTATGTCCTCCACCAAAGAGTTGTCTGTCAGACACAGGTTGACGAAGTTTAGTACTATAATTTTTTAGCAACTACCGTCTACTTTCATAAGAAAAAAAACAAGAAAATATTGGCAAAGACATGCTTACTGGTGTGCATCTGGGAATTCGTGGGAAGTAAAAATAGTGAAAGAGAAGTCCAAAATACTTCATATGTGACGGAGACTGGCCACATCAAAAACTCGAGCACCAGGAAATTTGTTCTTTTTCCTAAAAGTTAGATTTATCAACTAGTAAAAAGAGCAAATTGTCCTGGTGCTCGAGTATTTGATCTGGCCACTCCCCTTCACATATGAAGTATTTCGACTTCTCCTTCACTATCTTTGCTTCCCACGAACTCCCTGCTACACCCAATAAGCATGTCTTAACCAACATTTCCTTGTTTTTCTTTGAGTACAAATTTAAAGAAATCTGATAGAAGTCTATGGATGACTATGAAATTTTCAAGTGAAGAGATTGTTAATATAGCCAAAGAATGCAGCTAATCAATTTAATATCTATAAATGCTGAAGAGATTGTTACCAGTTTTTTGTTCAGAGAAATTGAATGTAAGAACATAAGTAGTTGGCAAAAGAAGTAAGTGGTAAATGCTAGTAGTTGGTAAATGCAATAAAAAAATAGTAAAAAATAAGGCCACAAAAAGTAGTTGATATACGTGATAAATAACAAAAAGTAGCTAGAAAATGCAAAAAACTTCGGCCCAATGTGCTGAAGTTTTATAGTGTATTTATGAAAACTTCGGCAACTGAAAAGCTGAAGTTTTTGTATTGGATTCAAAAGTTTTTGTCCTAAAGCTTTTTCAAAAAACTTCGGCCCAATGAGCTGAAGTTTTTTAGTATATTTCTAAAAACTTCGGCACCTGAAAAGCTGAAGTTTTTGTATTGGATTCAAAAGTTTTTGTCCTAAAGCTTTTTCAAAAAACTTCGGCCCAATGTGCTGAAGTTTTTTAGTATATTTCTAAAAACTTCGGCACATGAGAAGCTGAAGTTTGTGTCATGGATTCAATAAGCAGAAGTTTTTGTGTTGGATTTAGTAGTTTTTGTCTTAAAGCTTTTTTAAGAAACTTCGGCCGAATGTCCTGAAGTTTTTTAGTATATTTCCAAAACTTCAGCACCTGATAAGCAGAATTTTTTGTGTTGGATTTAATAGTTTTTGTCTTAAACCTTTTTCAAGAAACTTCGGCCGAATGTCCTGAAGTTTTTTACCATATTTCAAAAAACTTCACCACCTAATAAGCTGAAGTTTTTGTGTTGGATTAAATAGTTTTCTTATGGCTTTTAAACAAAACTTTAGCTCAAAAAGCAGAAGTCATGCTTAAGTTTTTTCAAACAAAAAATGTACTTAAAATTCATTAAAATAATTAATTTATATTCACAAAATCCAAATTATGTACAACCAATCCTCTATTCAAAAAATTCACACAGAGACTCTTCAAAATCTCCATAATCATGTCCTTCTCGTTCTTCTGGAGTTTCATAGCCGCTATCTTTTTTCCACTTTCCATGAGCCCAAAGATTGGTAGCCAATTCTCTCCTGAATGCCAATGTTTGACTTTGATCAAAATTGAAGACATCTTCTCCCATCAACCGCATATCCATAAACTTAAGAGCAAATATACCACAATCAACACTGCAAAAAACACATGAAAAAGAAATTAAAGAATAGTTAACACAAGGGCAAAAAATAATAAACATAAGATGCATGGTAAAACATATGTGAAACACGTACTTGTTAGTCTGTTCCGGTGTGTGCATCCACTTAATTTGAAATTTTTCCACAGGACTGTCCCCATAAAATTTATTATGTTCCCCAAAATTCAAGCATTTGAGACAGTGTGGAATCAACCGGGCATAAATTTTGACATGTTCAATCGCACGCTTGAATGTTGCATTGCCCATGGAATCATACACATATATAAATTTATCTTCAAAGTCCAGAATTCCAAAAAAGTAGTGCGTAGATATCTGGCCCTCCCTTGGCTTAAGTCGAAATGGAAAGAATATTTTTTTGGCAGATGCCCATGAGATACCATAGGAAAGGTCGAGGCCTTTTACGTAGTTGGCCACCTTTTCATTCGTTGATTCTTCCTCATACCAACAAAAGTCCGCAAGTGGCTCAATAACCGCTTCTTCTTCTTCTTCTTTCTCAAGCTGTTCTTTGGATATCCTCTTTCTCTTTGATTTGTTCTTAAGAACCTCCATTCTCTTTTGCTTCCTTTTGTCAATTATCTTCAACTTTTCTTCTGAAGGATGAATACTATCCAGGATAGTCATATACTGATCGAAAAGTAAATCTGTTACTGCACATCTTGATTTTGTATAACGTGGAAGGTGATAGCAATATTTTTTGCGCAAGTAATATACGCCCACATCAATATGCTGCAAATGGACAACGACAAATGATAACATGTGAAATTACCACTATGAAGTTTAGAAAAAACACATTACACAACTACAAAACAGCATGACAAAAACTTAAGCATATTCAGTTTTAGCAAATAAGCTAAAAAACTTCAGCAGTTTACTATGAATAAAGCTATATTACAAAAAATAAGCTGAACTTTTGGGAAATACAGTTGAAAACCAATTCAAAAAACAAACTTAATAACTTACTTCATCCGCAAGATCAGAGTCAGGATCCATAAGCTCGGTAAAAAATAATTTTGGAATATCAAGTCCAGCTAATTTGAATCGATTGGAATCATATTCACTGGCATCCATCTCCAACCACTCTTTAAATCTTTACATCAATCCGCTGTCTTGATAAACATAATGGAAGGGACACCTTATTCTATTCTTTCCTACTATCCAATCTTGCCCCCTTTGCTTTTTCTTATAAACTACATAAGGAGATCTCAACCAAATACTCTCCATACGCATCCTTTTTCCCTTTTTTATCTCGTTTTCCTTTTGCTTGCTCTTCCTGGTGTTCCGTCACAATTAACTGCTGCTGTTCAGCAGGGGGGGGGGGGACTACAACCATCGTGGCAGATGCTTGACCAATTCCCTGCTGTTCACGACGTTCTTCTGTCTCTTCACGAACAACAACAGTAGCAGAATTACCTTCTGAATCAGCACCTTGTGTACTACCAAGTGAAAATGAACATAAATTGTAGTTGGGGATATCACTGGTGTCACACATAGGAGAACTAGAAATCTTCCTTCTCTTAGGTTTTGGAAGCAGTTCCGATGCATCAGATGAGATCTGCAAAAGCAAGGAAAATATAAACATAAATAAAACTGATAGAGAACACACATTAGGCAAAAAAAAAAAAAGCCAGTAATCGAATTGCAGAAAATAATTACCTGGTCTAAGTGTTGCGACACAGATGGTGTTTTCATTCCAACAGATCTTGTATCTTCATGCAAAAAAAAATTAATAAATAATACTGACTAAATTTTATAAAATAATACCAACACACTTCACACCTATCTGTGAGTCAACAGGTGTGAATATATGTATTTCTCCTTTTTCATATTGCTGCAGAATCTCACCCAATTCTTTTCGACCTGCCTCCAGTAATTCTGAAAAATCATTCAAAAACATAAAAAAGAAAATAAAATATGTAAAATTTCAAAATGTAAAAAATATACTTCGATCAAATATAATAAATTCATGATCTATAGAATACCTTTACATTTGTCTTCCGCTGTGATTTCCCCAGGCTGCATGCCTTTCTCAATATCAGCATTTCCAGCATCATTCAATTCTGAACCAACGTCGACGACCATTGCAGTATTCTTTGGAAGGTTTTTCTCAAATCTACCTTCATTCAATTGAGCATCACCAAAGAATTTTTGAGTTGTGGCAACTGAACCACAACTAGTTTCAACTTCCACTGCATATTCATAAAAGAGGGGGAATAGATCAACTAGTTTTTCTATATATAAAACATAGAAAAAATTTATACCTGTAGTGAAAATTTCACTACAGGATATTATAAAAAAATAGTTAAAACTTCAACTCTAAGAAGACTGAAGTTAGCCAGTCACAAACAAAAACTTCAACAGTTACAAAAAAAAACTTCAGCTCTAGAGCTGAAGTTCGACAGTTATAAAAAAAAACTTCAGCTCTAGAGCTGAAGTTCGACAGTTATAAAAAAAAAATTCAGCTCTATAGCTGAAAGTTCACCAGTTACAAAACCAAAACATTCACCAAAAAACATGCTTTGTACTTTGTGCATGTAGTAACAATTTCCTGTGTAGCACCACCTAGAAGTTCATTGCAAATCGCTATTACTCCTGCATACCGATCGTCTTTCAGATTTAACGTACCAACAAGTGCTTGATCACTTTCCGAAGCACAACTCGGTGCATGTTTTTCAGTGCCAACAACTTGATGATCTGTACCTTTCTCTCCACCTTCACTCTGTCTACAAACATTCAATTGTTCCTCTCCACCTTGTTGTTGAACAAGTTCAACACCTTCAACAGCCGCTTCATTATGTGTAGCATTATCATCTGCGACTTTAAGCAATGCATCATGAGCAGTATGTTATTCAGTCTCAACAACTTGTTTATGTGCACCTTCCTCGCTTCCAATATTCTCAGTTGATAAATGTGCTTCATCATTTACATATCTGCTCAATCTATCAGCACTGTAACGTTGCTCTTCAACTTGTTCTTGAACATTTTGATCGCCTTCAAAAGCCGATGGATCTTCGCAACAGTCATTCATCCTGTCATATTCTCGATCCATTCCATTTGATTTGTTGACAATCGTAAACAACTGTTCAAACTTCTCATCGAAATATTCCTAGAAAAAAATTACTAACAATGATTAATCTGAAATAAAATCAGCACAAATAAAAAGACTTCTCTATAAATTAGCTTACCTTCACTTTTACAAAAACCGCATCCACAATAGCAGTTCGCTCCTCCTTTTTAAACTTATCAAAAACTTCGTTCACAATTGTGCTTCTTTCTTTTTCATTTTGCCTTTGAACCTCCGTCGTTAACCTCTACAATAGATACACAACAAAAATTCAGATATAGAAGAAAACTTCAGCTCAAAAAATATGTTGTACTTTTACAAAAACAAACCCAAAAAACTTCAACCCAAAAAACTTCAGATCAAAACTTAGAGAGCATATTTTATCAAGTAATTCATCTTCATCAAAGTCAGATGTAGACGAGGTAGAACGACTCTTGGTACGAGATGCTTCGCCAATAAAAGGAGTTTGATTCGGTTCTTTTGGTTGATTCCGACTACGTGGTGAATCACCAATGTCATGAGTTTGATTCGCTTCTTTTGCTCGACTCTTTGTAGGTGGTGCTTTACCAATGACAAGAGTTCGATTCAATTCTTTTGATCGACTCAAAGTAAGTGGTGATTTACCAGTTGAAGGAACTGCATTAACTACATTTGAACGAATCCGGTTGCATGGTAATTTCCCAATTAAAGGCATTGAATTCAATTCCTCTTCTGTAGGAATTATATCCAATACCCTAAAGTCGCGATATCTCTGTTTAATACAAAAAAGTATATTATGAGAAGAAGAAAACTAATACATCAGCATATTAACACAAAGACAAAAAAAAAAAAAGTAACTTACTTCATGAGTTTTGAACATATAATAAAGTTCGGGAAATTTAGGCTCTCCCACGCATACATAACGTAACATCCTGGGGACCTGAGGCATATCAAGGTACTCATCCTCTGCTACATACTTCTTCCGAACATCTGGGAAGCGCTCATAGAACCAAACACATAACGGATATGGAAATCCAGTAAGTTTATACTCAGTTGTATGATATTTGTTCTGCTTGTCCAATGCATGTTTCAGTGAATAAATGAGCTTCTCATAAGCCACATTACCCCAAAGATATTCAGCAGAAACCTTCTCGTCTTCAACGATAGATACATACTCCTCATTCACACATGAATCGGTATTTTTCCAAACAGAATAGACTCTACAATAAGAATTTCCATAAGCCTAACTGCATCATCATCACTCCCGCATACGTGTGCATGATTCACAGCATTCGTTGGAATTACATTGCGAGTCATAAAACTTCGAATATCCTTCAGATACACACCCTTGGACTTACCAAAATAGCGCTTCAGAATAGTGCACTCTCGATTAAATGGTTTCTCAATATTATGTGCTGTGATCCGTAAAGCACACATAATGTGAAAGTCTTCAAGGGTGAAGGAAACATCATGCCCAAAAATCTTGAAACTAATGGAGTCTCGATCATTCGTGAATATTCGAGAAAGACACAGACAATGAACCAACTTCATGCTGCATTTGAAATTCTCCATAGCAATAATGTGTTTAAATGGACCATTACTAAGCTTATCCTGTTGTGCAGGAGTCAAGAAAGTTGCAATTAAACTCTTCAAATCATGGTTCCCCTTCCAGTAACCCTTAGAGTTAAACCATTCTGTAAACTCAAAATATTTTTGTCCTGGTCTTGTAGGTGGAGGCTCAGGGACATAAGGACCTTGGGCTACTACAGGTAGTCTAGGTTTTTTAGGTGCTTTGCCTTCTTTAGCTACTTTAGGATCTTTAGGTGCTTTAGGATCTTTAGGTGCTTTAGGAGCCATTTGTCCAAAAAAAGTAAAAGATACAAATAATAACATCAGGACATTATAAAAAAGATCATTTAAAACTTCAACACCTAAGAAGGCTTAAGTTTGACAAGTATAAAACAAAAACTCCAGCTCTAGAGCTGAAGTTCGACAGGTATAAAACAAAAACTTCAGCTCCAGAGCTGAAGTTCGAAATTTACAAAAAAACTTCAGCTCTAGAGCTGAAGTTCGACAGGTATAAAACAAAAACTTCAGCTCTTCACCAGTAACAAATACAAAAACTTCATCTCCTAAAGCTGGACTTCACCAGTTACAAACACAAAAATTTCAGCTCCTAAAGATGGAATTCACCCGTTACAAACACAAAAACTTAATTCTGGTTCTCCATACAAGCACAAACATTCAGCAAAAAAAAAAAAAAAACAAAAACAAATTCAAATCCAAAAATAATGCCAAAACATGAAAAAAAAAACTTCAGCTCCTATCTAAGGTATCATTATCATCTGTTTAACTCTGAAATTTTTTAAAAATTTGAACGTCTAATCGCAACATAAACCCTATCATCTGTTTATAGAATTTTCAGTAACAACATAAACACTCGTTCAAAAAACCTAAAAATACAAACGTAAAAGTAAAACTAATGAACTTATCAAACTAAACCCTATCATAAATACATGACTATCAAAATCCAAAACCAGAAATTAAATCGTAAAATAAAACCCAGAAAGTTAATGCAATGTACCTCTGATTAAATCGTAATGTGGGAACAACGACGACTAGCAGTTGAAAATTCGAAACAACGACGAAAACCGTTTGATTTCAGAGAAGAGCAAATCAAAAAAATGCGAATAACGGGAGAGAGAGACAGAGACAGTAGAGGACTAGCGTATACTTAAAGAGAAAGTAGTCTTCTAATAAAGAAGGGCAAAATAGTCTTTTCAAATGGCTTTTAACAAAAAAACGGGTACGGGTGCAAACAGAAAGATAAAGCGGCTACAGGTTAAAATGGGGCGCCCAACAATTTCTTTTATAGAAATGTAGGATATGCGTATAATAGACCAGGCAGCTGTTTTTTACACTATGGTCGGACCTCTCTTTGGACTCGATTAAAAAAAAAAGCACAATTTTCCCGATTAGACGAAGTTTAACAGAGTAACTACATTTTTGGTGGGGAAAAAGAAAGTTACTCCATTTTGAACATTACGCTGACTAATTTCCTTTTTAGCTTTCCCATTTTCCTTTATTTTCCCTCTTTCGGAATTCTACAGTTCCGTGACCCGACAGTCGCCTCTCCATTTTCACTCTATGGGCTACATATTTTGGTATACTTCTTTCTTTGCTGCTATTTTAATTATTTTATATATTTGGGGCAAATTGGTGGCAGTGATACTGCAACGGAGCTGTGAGTTTAGTTAACTCAAACATTCACTTTAAAAATTACTACCACTTATTTAAGAAGAAAGAATCCGATCACATTCTTTTGAAACTACTTTCTGATTTTTTCATTTTTGTTCTTCCGTAAAATAGGGAACTGTTTAGGGCTCTGATTAGTGCTCTGACCCTTAACAGCTTGTTCAGATGGTTCTTACATATCGTTTCATAATGTATCGTATTGTATTGTATTATATTGTACTGTACCGTTTGATGAATACAATGTTTGGATAAATGGTATCGTTTGTTGTTGTTTCATGATGCCACATACCAGCAATATGAAGAATAAACTGCAGTATTACAAAGAAATATTATGGTACGGAATAGAATTATTATATAAAAAGATAGGATAAAGAATTATTTAATAATAATAAAGGGCAAGATAAGAGAAAAAGACAAGGTAACGACGCGACCACACCAAATTGGTCGTTACATAAAGTGACACTTTTCGCCGTTACGTTACGACAACGATACAATACAATAAGGAACAACCAAAACAAATATTGTATTTAAAGTAACAATACGATACAATACAATAGGTAACAACCATCCAAAAATATGGTATTTAAGTGGAGAAAGATAGAGGGATGAGCCTATTGCCACCTAGTTTTGCTGTGCTGGCCGTTGGGGATTTTCCGATTATAAAAAAAATATTACGTTATTATCCTCATTAACTCAATAAATTTAACATAAGCCTATTATTAGTTATAAGAAAATAAATTAGCAATGCTAATAAATATAAGATATAACATAAGAACTTGCCTAAAATTTAAATCAATTGTGACTGTCTTAATTGCAAATCTTTCCATTTTCAAAATATTTAAGAAGAAATTAGTTGAAATATTTAATTATTAAAGCTCTTGAAGCAAATAGGGCGCTATTCTCTGAGCAGAAAAATTACAAACTCAAAAGCTCTGAAATTATTATCGGAGTTTACATTTTCTTAGTAAGATGCATTCCTGTATGTCTCACAAATGCAAAAAGAGAACAAGTTAAGGTAACGGGTTTTTGTGATGACAACTCTGTACCATTTTCTAGATACTTTAACTAAAAACTGGAGTTGCAAAATTTTCATTACTAATATTGATTTTTGTGATTTCCAATTGCACGATAAAATTGTTATAGCTAATAGTTGAGGAAACAAATTTACAACTTTAGAATTTTTGTGACATAAGAAACTTATCTAAAGTATGTATTCAAAGAACAATGGAAATAGAGAAAACATTTCATCCATAAGTAGCTAACATCTTCAAGTAGAGAATTCAACTAGATGTTTTATTTCAAATACTACTGTATTTCTCAAGAATCAAAGTTCTAATATATTTTTCCTATTCATGTGCAAGCAAGTCAAAATAGTTAACTTGTCACACTCTACCGAGGATCTAACAATGTGATTGTGACTTCATTGTTTGTACTGGCTGTCTGCGATCCTGATTTTGCTTTATTAAGTACGTTTCTTTCTGTGAAAAATCCTGGTTCTTTAGCTTTTGGCAGTAGACTCTCATTAGCCAACATCAGAACGACAGAAGACATGCTTGGTCTATCATCTGGACGTTGTTGCACGCATAATAAACCCACTTGGATTGACCTTAAAACTTGAGATACATGGCAAGAATCTGCTAGCTGCTCATCAATTAGTTCCAAGGACCTATCTTCTTTGTAAAGCTTCCATGCCTGTTTGAGTTTAGATCATATGGATCATGACAAACTCCATGTGTTGTAAAGTTAAAAAAATGAGTTCTGTGTGTAATGTAGATTATACAGTGCTTACATGACCGAGAAGGTTAAGGTTGTGATCTTGGTGGACAAATCCTCTATTTCTCTTGCAGCTCACAATCTCTAACACCAAGACGCCAAAGCTAAATACATCTGATTTTACCGAGAAGATCCCATCTACTGCATATTCAGGGGACATGTAGCCACTGTGCCGAAAAAGAAAAAAAAACACCATGAGAACTAAAGAAGTGAGATGTCATATGAGAGTATGTTGTATGGTATTAGAGATTCTTACTGTGTCCCAACCACATGGCGTGTTTTTGCACCCATCTCATTTCCTGCAACACTTCTGGCGATGCCAAAGTCTGATATCTTTGGATTCATTTCTATATCTAGCAAAACATTGCTTGCTTTAAGGTCTCTATGGATAATCCGTAGTCGAGAATCTTGATGGAGATACAATAAGCCACGAGCAATTCCGTTTATGATGTCGAAACGCTTTGGCCAATCAAGTAAGTTTTTCTTTGTTTGATCTACAAAATAAGCTTTCTTGTTAGCAGTTTTTGTAATCATGCTTTGCCTTGGTCTGAACGTACATGTTATGACTAATAGATCAAAGTATTACTCATTTTAGCTTGTGTAGTAGGTTAGAAATCCAAACCAAATATGTATGAATTCAGGCTCTTGTTAGACATGTATTCATAGATCAACATCTTTTCTTCCCCTTGAATGCAGCAACCTAGAAGTCTCACAAGATTTCGATGCTGAAGCTTGGAAATATAAATAACTTCGTTCTTGAATTCATCAAGTCCTTGCATGGAAGTCCTCGAGAGTCTCTTCACAGCAATTTCTTGTCCCTCTTCCAACACACCCTAGAAATGGCAAAAGTATATCAGGAGAACATAGATTTTGCAAAGATGAGAATCAATTGCAGAATGAAAATAATCTCTAACACACTAATCTTGATCATAAACTAGTTACTCTTCCAACAAGTTTTTACTGTTTACCTTGTAAACAAGTCCAAATCCACCCTCTCCAATCTTGTTGTTGAGCGAAAAGTTATTTGTAGCTCTTGTTATTGTCGACAATTGGAACTGTGGCAGCTCAAAATCTTCTTTAAGTTTCAGTTTCTTCTTCTTTTTCCGTTTGTTTAACAGAATCAGGCCTAGCAAAATCATTGCCATCAACAATGAGATACTCCCTGTGAGTATCTTTGCCTTCTTTCTATTTGAACCTGCCTCAGATACTACAACCAAAATTTTCTATCAGCTACTACAGATCGAGATAGGCCACTATTGTTGCATAATATGGTCTCCATGTGTTGAAAAACTAAGTTTAAAAACACATCATTGGAAATTTCTTAAAATAAGTCTTACCTTGCTCTGAAGAATCCATTCTGATGTAAATGTCTTGCCCTCTTTCAGACAGCTTTCTGATGTCAATCAACTCCCCGAACCAAAACAAGCAACCTTTGTCCCCATTGCTTATATCTAGACTTGAATAAGCTGTGCAAGAGCAGTTCCTGGAGCATACTTGCCTACACCCTTCGAGTGTCATGGTCTTATCATACTGAGAGTACTTAGTATCCGGCAACTTGATTCCAGAATACTTAAGAAATACATGTTCCTTGTTGCAATCAAGAGGTGTCCTCCGAACACACCCTTCTGACCAATCTCCCTTTTCCCATTGTTGTGGATATTTAGCTACAAACTTCTCCAAACATCCACAAATAGGGGAATTATCTATGTCACAGCTCCCATAGGCACCACATAAGCTATATGTATCACAGTTATCGGAAGGTAAATTGTAGTAAATATGCCAACTCTTGGTCCGAGCCACCCACGTCAAGCGTTGGACATAACCATTGCTAGTGAGGACTAGTCTTGATAAAACTGAGCTGTTAATGATTGAAAAAATATAGTAGACCTCCTCTATATTGAAAATAAATTGAAATGTAAAAATGCTGCTTTGTGTTAGTAGTTGTTTGGGTATCCCACTAAATCTTAAACCATTCCATGGTCCTGCACGAACTGATACACTTGTGCCACGTTTGGTTAGGGCCTGCGGATATCCAGTAGGATCAATGTGACGAGTGAATTCTCCTGGTGTTGGATCATTATCGGTCTTCCATGCTGAAAGGTAAGCCTCATGGCCAGTTTTAAGATTCTTGCCGAGCTTCATACCAGGCAAGTGCGTATCAGTTGGAAAATTGAAGCTCTGCCAGAGAAAATTTTCTGGGTTGCCATCATTTGCATCTTTTACAACAAGATTACCAGAATCTAAAAGCACAGCAACTGGATTTTGGACTGATCTTGAGGTGTTAGTGGACCATATAATTTCATTCTTACCATTGAGAAGAGCTAGTATTCCTGGCTTAGTGACCTTGAAAACAACTGAAGATGTATTGGTGAGAGGTTTTTCTCTATTGGCAACCCATACAACTGTCTGCACAGGGAGAATTTGCTTGTACCATATACCGATATATCGCTTTGAGGAACCATTGGGGCTGAAAAATCCCATCTCAAAGGTTTCACCAGTTGAAATAACAGTTTGACCATCTATGATGAATTGGTCTGTAGTTATTATATCTGTTGTACTTGAAATCTTGTGTATAGTAGAGTAGAAAGACAACACAAAAACTAGGAAGAAACTAGCTTCCATTATTGATGACTTGATGATGCCTAAGTATTTGGTCGCCTATATACTAGTATGATTTAGACTTGAGAGCGAAGTTCCACGTTATGTGCGTGTTGAAATTTGCTAGCATGTGTTTGAATATTTACAGCCTCTCTATTCCCTCGGGTAGGGGTAAGGTCTGCATACACACTACCTTCTCCAGATCCCACTAGTGGGATTTTACTGGGTGGTTGTCATTTTTTTTAAAAGCAGCCTCTGGACAACGGCACTAAACTATTGCTGATTGTGCTGTTTCTAACATTTGATTAGTGAAACAAGATGGAAATTTCGGAATTGTGATTCTAATTCGATATGTCATTGTCTTCTTAATTTATTAGTATCAGGAGGCTGTGGCCATTCCCCAAAGACTTGACTTTTGTGCAGGATACTGAACTCCTTTGCAAGTCAATAGTATTACTCAACAAATATGTTTTTTTCATTAGGTAATCTCCCATTTACCTAATAAAACTTACTCAAGAAAATTTACTCGATAAATATTTTTTCATAATTTAACAAAATATTCTTCCGTTTACCCGATAAAACTTACTCAGTATATGTATATTTTGTTCGATAAATTAAATTTTCACCAAATAAAAGGTATACTAACTCGAAAAATATACGTGTGAAAAGAGTTGGTGTAATTAGAAGAAATCCTTTACGCAATGAATAAATAATTGTTTCTTAATGTGATGGCAAGTGGGTAAGCAGGTAGAATATGAAAATTGCAAATTCCTGATCAAACGAGACTTCAAAGGTCAGCAAATGAGAAAAGATGGTAATATTTTAACTTGTTTGTGTGGAAGAAATACTTGACACAAATCTAGGGTTTGTTATTTCTCCCGTGTTAGCACGTCAGCAATATTCTATTAATTTTAACAGATTTTTTTTTCCGCATTTTCTTTGGTTCTAGGATTTTGGACTAAAAGTGTACTTTTTACAAACATGAAGGACTTTAATTGCCTCTAGAGGTATCTAACAAGGGCCAAAGTAACCTGACACATACATAATGGACCATTTTGATTTGTTTTCTCGGTTTGGGGCCTTAATTTATGCTTATGATAGCTATTTATTGCAGAAGTGTGAGTGAGAATAAGTTTGATTGTCACTCAGGAATTTGAGGCGTTGACCAACAATGCTGGAAGAAGATTCTGGAAGGGAATGGGGGAGCTTACATTCAAAGAATTGATGATGCTGATCTTATATCCCCCAATATTCTCACCCAGAAAAGTAATCAATTAAAACTATAAAATTTCTTCCCCAACCGAGAAGCAGGAAAAAGACATAAAAATAGAGGATCTTTCACCTGGATATTTTTTTCTTTTTCTGTTTTAGGGGCGAGCACTATAAATTTGATGCTTTAGTAGTTAAATAAGGAAATTTGATAATGTTGATAAGTTTGAGTTGGTTGTTTTGCAGTTCTGGTACTACTCACCTCAGGGGAACCCAAAGTTTGTTACTTTCAATGATGAATTGATGGAGTACTCCGCCATGTAGATATTCAGGACCTCTTTTGCTTTTACGAACAGGTAATGCTGTTTTCTGTTTACTTATTAATATTCCACAATTTCTATGCTTGAATATGAGTATTATCATGGCTGAGGTTGAGTTGGAGATTTATGTATGATAAGGGCTTTTATGTTGGGAACTTCTAATAGTTAAACAATTTCACATAGTTCAGGGACAGATTTGGACTTTTCCCTTATTAAGATTTACATTTCTTTTAAAAAAAAGGGCAGTCCGGTGCATGAAGCATCCCGCGTTTGGTCCGGGCGAGGGTCGCACCCCAAGGGGTATAATGTAGGCAGCCTACCCTAATGCAAACATCATCGGCTAATTCCACGGCTCGAACTCGTGACCTATAGGTCAAACGGAAACAACTTTACCGTTGCTCTAAGGCTCCCGTTCAAGTAAAAATTAAAATTCAGTTGTATGACTCAAAAATGCAAAAACCAATCAAGGCAAAGGGGTACTTACAATCCGGTAACAACTTTGTACCATTTTCAAAGTATATTTAAACTAAGAAATGGAGTTATAAGAAAGTGCGAAATTTCAAATAATAATATAGATTGGTTATTTCTAATTACACGATATAATTTGTTATGGCTAGTAGATATTGCTGTATATTTCAAGAACCAAAGTTTCAAGTTTTTTCCAAAAATATTATTCATGTGCACACAAGTCAGAATAGTTAACTCATTCGCACTCTATCGAGGATATAACAATGTGATTGTGACTTCATTTTTTGAACTGGCTGTCTGCGATCCTGATTTTGCTTCATCAAATATGTTTCTTTCTGTGAAATACCCTGGTTCTTTAGCTTCTGGCAGAGGACTCTCATTACCCAACATCAGAACCACAGAAGACATGTTTGGCCTATCTTCTGGACGTTGTTGCACACATAAAAGACCCACTTGGATTGACCTTAAAACTTGAGATATATGGCAAGAATCAGCTAGCTCCTCATCAATTAGTTCCAAGGACCTATCTTCTTTGTAAAGCTTCCATGCCTGTTTGAGCTTAGATCGTATGGATCATGACAAACTCCATGTGTTGTAAAGTCAAAAAAAATGAGTTCTGTGTGTAATGTAGATTATACAGTACTTACATGACCGAGAAGGTTAAGGTTGTGATCTTGATGGACAAATCCTCTATTTTTCTTGCAACTCACAATTTCTAACACCAAGACGCCAAAGCTAAACACATCAGATTTTACCGAGAAGATCCCATCTACTGCATATTCAGGGGACATGTAGCCACTGTGCCCAAAAAAAAAAACACAATGTATACTAAAGAAGTGTGATGTCATATGAGAGTACTTTGTATGAAATTAGAGATTCTTACTGTGTCCCAACCACATGGCTTGTGTTTGCTCCCATCTCATTCCCTGCAACACTTCTAGCCAAGCCAAAGTCTGATATCTTTGGATTCATTTCCATATCTAGCAAAACATTGCTTGCTTTAAGGTCTCTATGGATAATTCGTAGTCGAGAATCTTGATGGAGATACAATAAGCCACGAGCAATTCCATTTATGATGTCGAAACGCTTTGGCCAGTCAAGTAATTTTCTCTTTGTTTGATCTACAAAATAAGCTTTATGATTAGCTATTTCTGTTAACATGCTTTTGCCTTGGTCATAAATGTACATGTTATGACTAATACGACAAAGCATTATTACTAATTTTAGCTTGTGTAATAGGCTAGAAATCAAACCAAATATGTATGTATCCAGGCTTTTGTTAGGCATGTATTCATAGATTAACATCTTTTCTTCCCCTTGTATGCAACAACCCAGGAGTCTCACAAGATTCCGATGCTGAAGCTTGGCAATATAGATAACTTCATTCTTGAATTCGTCAAGTCCTTGCATGGAAGTCCTTGAGAGCCTCTTCACGGNATACACATATAATTACTCTATATATATATATATATATATATATATATATATATATATATATATATATATATATATATATATATATATATATACACCCAACCAACCTATACTTGGCCGTAGGTGTAGTCAAAGCACCCAAGTTAGCCTGACCAAATCCAATACTACTCCCACCCCTACCACCAAAAATGTGCCGGATCTACATGGGTGCGGCAAGGATTTTATAGGAGGTAAGCAACATAACAAATTTGCAGTGTATACCTTGTAAACTGGTCCAAATCCACCCTCTCCAATCTTGTCGTTGACTGAAAAGTTATTTGTGGCTCTTGTTATTGTCGACAATTGGAACAGTGGCAGCTCAAAATCTTCTTTGAGATTCGGTTTCTTCTTCTTTTTCCATTTGTACAACAAAATCAGGCATAGTAGAATCATTGCCATCAACAATGAGAAACTCACTGCGAGTATCTCTGCTTTCTTTCTATTTGAACCTGCAACAGAAACTACAACCAAGTTTTCCTATCAGCCACTACAAATTGAGATGGGCCACTATTGACTATTGTTGCATAATATGGTTTCCATGTGTTGAAAAACTAAGTTTAAAGCACATCATTGAAAATTATATAAACATAAGTTCTTACCTTGCTCTGAAGAATCCATCCTGATATAAAAGTCTTGCCCTCTTCCAGACAGCTTTCTGATGTCAGTCAACTCCCCAAACCAAAACAAGCAACCTTTGTCTCTGTTGCTTATATCTAAACTCGAATAAGCTGTGCAAGAGCAGTTCTTCAAGCATACTTGCCTACAACCTTCGAGTGTCATGGTCTTATCATACTTAGAGTACTTAGTATCCGGCAACTTGATTCCAGAATATCTTAGAAATACATGTTCCTTGTTGCAATCAAGAGGTGTCCTCCGAACACACCCTTCTGACCAATCTCCATTTTCCCATTGTTGTGGATATTTAGCTACGAACTTTTCCAAACATCCACAAACAGGGGAATTATCTATGTCACAGCTCCCATAGGCACCACATAAGCTATATGTATCACAAGTATCCGAAGGTAACTTGAGGTAAATATGCCAACTCTTGGTACGATCCACCCATGTTAAGCTTTGTATATCACCATTGCTAGTTAGGACTATTCTTGTTAACCAGTTGTTAGTGAGGAAAAAACTATAGTAAATCTCCTCCTTATTAAAAACGACTTTAATTGTACTAGAGTTGCTTAGTTTTTGTAGGTATACAGGTGCCCAACTCCAATATAAACCATTCCATGGGCCTGAGCGAGCTGATACATTCGTGCCACGTTTGAGGAGGACCTGTGGATATCCAGTAGGATCAACGTGAAGAGTGAATTCCCCTGGAGTTGGATCGTTATCGTTCTGCCATGCTGAAAGGTAAGCTTCATGCGCAGTTAGAAAATTCTTTCCAAGCTTCATATCAGGCAAGTGCGTATCAGTTGGAAAACTGAAGCTCTGCCAAAGGAAATGATCCGGGTTTCCATCATTTGCATCTCTTACAACAAGATTACCGGAACCTAAAAGCTGTGCTACTGGATTTTGGACTGATCGTGAGGTGTTAGTGGACCATATAATTTCATTCTTGTCATTGAGAAGAGCAAGTATTCCCGGCTTGGTGACCTTCAAAACAACTGAAGATGTATTGGTGAGTGGTTTTTCTCTATTGGCAACCCATACAACTGTCTGCATATGAGGAAGAATTTGCTTGTACCATATCCCGATGTATCGCTTTGAGGAACCACTGGGGCTGAAAAATCCCATTTCAAAGGTTCCACTAGATGAAACAACAGTTTCACCATCTACAATGGAGTGATTTGTAGTGATTATATCTGTTGTAGTAGAAATCTTGTGTATAGTAGAGCAGAAAAACAATAGAAAAAGTAGGAGGAAACTAGCTTCCATTGTTGATGTCTTGATGCATAAGCCTTTGGTCGCCTATATACTGCTTATGATTTAGACTTGAGAACCAAATTCCATGTAATCTGCTATTGTGCAATCTTGCAATTGGCTTCCTCATTTCGACATTTCTGAAAATTGTGTTACTTTAGTGTTGTTTCGACTACGTTATCGCCTTTGCAGATTTGAAGTTTAATGATATTCTTATGGGTCGTTTGGTACGCGGACTAAACTATCCTGGGATTATATTTTATCCCACCTGGGAGGTGGGATAAAATAATAGCAAATTTGATCAAGGTGGGATAATATGGGATATCCAGGATTAAGTCTGGGACTAAGTTTATACCATGTTTGGTTGACGGTATATTTTTATCCCGAGATAAATTTATACCATTCAACCAAACATGACATAAATTTAGTGCCATACTTTATCCCATCTTATCCCACCTTATCCCGCGTACCAAACGACCCCTTATAGTCTACTCTTCGGGAAGGTTACTTCCAACATTTGATTAGTAAAAGAAACGGGACCATTTAGTGGGGAAAAGATGGAAATTGCGCAATTGTGATCTTATATTATGTGGTATTTTCTTCCTAAATTGTATTACAAGTCTATATATTGGTCAATCCACCAACCCTGACTTTTGAGGAGGATTCAAGTGACAGGTCTAGTCATTTAAATTCAAGTGTGTGTGTGTGGGTGGCACTTAAGTTGTCAATTAGCGAAATTTTCCATGATGCAAATAGCCATTGACCGACTAAAAATAGCTAATTGCGGTCCACACTCCATAGTAGTATGTAAGACTGCTTTGTTCAGTAGTCACTGGGCAAGCAGAAAAGGGAATACTGTGACTCTCAGATAGCCACTAATTAATCTTGGACTGGTGACTGGAAATTATGGAGTTGGAGATAGTTTTCAGCTGTGTGTTTCTATTAACTTCAAGCTGGGTCGTAGCCCAAGCACAAGTTTAGATTGGCCCAATAAATTTTATAACAGTCGGTTCGGGATGGCAAAATTACGCGACACATCAAACATTTACATGATATTTACTATTCGTAGCTATACTTGGAGAAAATTTATCATTCGTAGCTATATTTGAATTTTATAGCAAATCCATCAAACAAAAGATATGTTTTGAACTGAAACAAGAGAGCAACAAGCTCTCGCAACTCAGTTGGTTAGAGGGCTCACTTAGTTAGGCATAGATCTTAAGTTCGACGCTCAACAAGATCATTTTATTTTTCTGTATTTCTATATTTCGCCTTAGTCGTATTCGTTGCACGAATAGATACAGTAGATACAGGTTGTATCCTTTGTATACTCATGTACACATGTTTACCTCAAAAAATACGAGTAACAATTAAATTTGATTTGTGGTTTTAAAGGTACGTGATTTAATTCAATACCACTTAATAATCAAGAAATATGAAGTAAAAATGAAAGAGAAAGGTGAATCAAACCAATGTTACTCAACAACAGTGACCTCGAGGTAGGCTTGGTATAATAAGAACAAGTATAAAAGCAAAGTAAGAACAATAGAGCTAAAGGACAATGCTGATGAAAAGCAAGCGAAAAAGGTAGAGTATATTCTATTCTCAGTGCTCAGATGATATTACAAATGATTGGGGTCCCCTTTATATAATAGAGGAACCCTAAAGAAGGAATATTTCCATTTACAGTAGGGAATATTCTTGTTACAGTTGTCTAACCGCCTAGTACAGAATCATACAATCTTATTCCGGGATTCGCGCCATGACTTGGGGACGTGGCTGGAATCTAGCTTGCTTTGGTACAAATCCATAACGGTAATATTTCGGAGTCGGACATACTCGGGCCTTGTATTCCTCGTACTCCTATCCCCGGACATTGTGCTTTATCTTCGAGCTTGATTTTGGTCCACTAGTCTCGAATCTCGACCTCTCCCGAACTGGGGGCCATGACGGACCCTTGAGCCTACAAATCGGAGGCATACGATTTTGACCATATACAGATAGTCCCCGCGTTTCTTAGAATGAAATGATAAGAAACGATTTGATCCTTGCTTTCCCGAAGTCTTTAATGATGACGTCCTTCGCGTGACATAGGCGTTCAAAGTAACTGAAACGTCCCGTCGGTCCACTTCCCCAAAACATTGAATGCACGCCAGTATTGGTCGGCCATTAGTGCCGCCGAACTATCGTTGCCCTTCTATAAATATGAGGCTATTCTTTTGAGTAGAGAACTTTGCTCTTTCTTTACATCTTCCTCTTCCTCATCTCTTTCTCTCAATCACCTGTTTCCACCGCCTTTTTAAGCGCCGGAAAACGCCAAGTTCTTGTGAATAACACCACATTCTGATACAACTTGTATTCTTTGGCTTAAAATCATGGCTAAAACGTCCAAAACGGTCCCCAAAATGGATAAAGCGTTGTCTTCTTCTTCTTCCCGGCCGGCCAAACCGGTGGTGCCGCCAACTCTTGAGGAGATCACCCCCGGCCCTTGTGTGATTAAAAAGGACATTAGTATTGAAAATCTCCCCGATGTCCCAGGCCGATGCGAGCATGCATCTCGATATATTAGTTTGATATCAGAGAAGCATCTTGAAGATGTGAGGAAGGACTGCGGCTGGGGAAATGAGGTCGTGGTTCAGATCCCAGCCCCCGGGGAAAGCATTACTACCCATGTGGAGGGGTTTTTAAGTGTTACACTTACCCCTTCACACTGGGTCCCTTCGATCTGGTGGTGATTGAGTTTTGCAAAACGTATGAAGTCACCCTTGTCCAGATTCACCCCTCCTTTTGGCGCATCGTGATCATGTTGCGCTTCTTTTCCGAAAAGGCCGAGGGGTTGGAATTCACCCTCAGCCACCTGATTCGATTGTATCGGCCCCAAATATTTCGAGGGCTTATCAAGTTGCAACGTCGAACAACGAAAGCCTTCTTTGCCAGTATTGACGAGACCAAAGATCGAGGTTGGATGAGCCGGTTCGTCAGAGTAAGAACTTCGGATGTCATCCTCGGGGATAAAATGCCGTTTCTGAAAGTACTAGAGGGGGGGGGGGTGAATTGAATATTTTTAATCTTAATCTCTATTAGTTGACTGTTTTTTCAATTAGTCGACTAGATGCAATAACCTAACAGCTATAATAGCAGAATATAAAACACAGAAAGTAAGTGCAGGAATTAAAGACACCGGAATTTTATACTGGTTCAGATTCAATATGAATCCTAGTCCAGTCCCCTTGGGTTGCAAGGGAGTTCTCTTTAGTAAATGCGTTTCTTCGGGTACAATGGAAATGACGTGATAGCTCAGTTCCTATAACACTCGTCTCTTTTGATACAATGCCTCACCAGTGTTGTTCTCTCTTTTTTTTCTCTAACTTGTTACACAGCAGGTCTTAGAGAACTACAATGTTTGTTAGCAGTAGAACAAAGAGAGGATTTTTGGTTCGATCAAAGTATGTTTTGTCTAAGTCTTGATGCTGAGTATAAATACTTTGGTGAAGGCCGTTTGCTGACGAGACTTGACAACCCAAGAGATTTGATCCTTGGAAAGAGATTGATTCTTTCCAAGAATAAGATTGCTTG
Organism: Nicotiana attenuata; assembly: GCF_001879085.1. Taxonomy (NCBI): domain Eukaryota; kingdom Viridiplantae; phylum Streptophyta; class Magnoliopsida; order Solanales; family Solanaceae; genus Nicotiana; species Nicotiana attenuata. Next base: position 143,118 of record NW_017672495.1, read on the forward strand.
CCGTTGCTCTTCCTTGATGAGAGGAAATTGACAGCTTTCCTTCTATAGTTTTTGATGATGAGGGTTTACTCCTTGATTGTTGGTCCTTCCGAAATTAGCAGCTCAGCTAATCTTCTTACAGAATCTTCGATGCTTTTTGACTGCTTCAATTTTCCGGATTGAATGTGATGGCCTTGATTGATGCCTTAAGTTTAGGCTTGCTTGATTCTTTCCATCGCAGCTGTCCATGATTTCGTATTCTTTGCTGATTGATTTCTTTCCTTAAGCATCAAGATTGACTTCAGCAATCTCGTAGTAGCTCCTTGATTCCTTGATCTTCTCTAATTGATTTCCTGCACAGATATATTATTTGCATCATTAAAATTAGATCTAATAATCTCCCCCTTTTTGATGATGACAAAATAATATATATGTATAAACAATAGTTGACTTCCCTATGTTTTACTCCCCCTCAATGTATGCAGTTGACAGGTTCATGGTACTCCCCTCAGTTCATGCAGTTGACTAGTCCATGGTTAGAGTCGACTCCTGCCGTAGAGGATGCTACTTTTGCCACAGTTGACTATACCTGTATAGATACAACATATTCCCCTTTTTTGGCATCAGTAAAGAGGGAACAATCCAAGAACTAAACAGAATATATAGCATTAAACAGTAGAGTTATAGTCCAAACAGAAACACCTAAAACAAAATAAAAACAGAAATTGTCCAATGGCTGAGATAATAGCCCCAAAAACAGCACAGCAAAAAAATTGTCTTAAGCAACCACATTAACGACGCAGAAAATAGGTAAGAGTGTTGCAGATGGCCTCCTTTAACTGTACAAAGCTAGCATTGGCTGAGATGCTCATTCCATCCAACCTGTCATGAATCTCCCTGAAAGCTTTGACAACATTCTCCCTAACTTTGAGAACAATAACTTTTATCTTCGACACATCAGACCCTGTTTCCTTGGAGATGGCATGAATGTCACCAACAGTAGACTGAGTGGCTGAGAGGAGATTTTTGATTTCAGAGAGTTGAGTGTCAATGGCACGAAGTTTTTCACCAAGATCAGGATCACCACGGCTGGGATGAGAGGCAGAGGGTTTAGGTTTAGGCTCTATAGGAGCATGCTTTACATCACTTTCGTGCTTCTTAACCCAGGAGCCCTTCACACTCACATATCACATACTTGCAAAGGCTCTAGAATTGTAAGATTTTGAAATAGTGATAAAGGGATAGTCGGACAGGGAAATTTGTTGAGCTTCCAGGATGTGAGTGATGGCCATGCCATAGGGTAGACTGGTGGGATCTTTAGCACTTTCAATCATGAAATTAATGACCCAATAGGATAACTTGACTTTGAGTTTGGTCACAAGGCAGTATACTAAGAAAGTGTCCCTTTGAGAGAAGGTTAAAAAGGAACCAGCGCGGGGAAGCAGAGTGGTTGCTACAATGTAAGCCAGGACTCGAGTTTCGAAACTAACATCATTGGGACCTAACTGGTTGGGAAGGGAGTCAGAGGGACACTTAGCAATACACTGTTTAGCTTGGTCAAAGGAAATTTCAAAATCATCGGGCCAGGTGTTTTTGAAAAGCATAGGAAAACCAGAACATCTACACTGAAAGAGTGAATCAAACAGAGCACAATCAAGAACAATGCGCTTACCTAACACTAAGGATTCCAACCTATTAGGTTTACTAGAGCGGAGATTGGCATAAAACATCTTTACCAGGGGTTCATAGACCTTAGGCAGAGGAATAGAGAGGAACTTAGCCCACCCTTGATGAAGAAAGAGATTTTTTACCTTACAATTTAGGGCTTCCATATCGTCGAGGTAGACTATCCTTCCATGAGCAATGGGCTTGTCCTTCAGAGTAATGAAGAAATCCCTATTTAGAGAATCCCAGAAATCAGGTCAGATTCTAGAGAGCCAGAAAGATCAATCTTGGATTTCTTTGGGGTAGAGGAAACAGGGGGGGGGGGTCTTCCATTGGTCGTTTTCCTAGGGCTTTTTCTCCTAAGATTTGAGAGTGATCAGAAAAATCTCCCTGTGAAGAAGCGAAACCCTCAGAGTGGTCGGACCCTGGGTCTACTTGTTCTGGGGGCATAGAAGGGGGTTTTGCTTTGGAGCGGGTACTTTTTCTGGTGGAAGCGGATGGATTTCTGGGTTGTTTGGCCATTGAAGGGAAGTGGTTTGAGCGGAGCTTTGGAGAAGGGTTTTCTAGATGATAGGGATGAAAGTGATTGAAAGGGGTTCTCCGCCTTAAGAAGAGAACCTTCTGACGGTTGAGTACAGAAAAAGGAAAAGGCGTTAGTTGAAGGGACGGGATGATTGGCTTTCCAACTTTGAACGACGAAATGATGTGAAAGAAGAAGGAAAGAGAGGGAAAAACGGAGGCGTAATTAATGCATGAGTAAAGGACAATAATTAAACCTGCAAAAGTAACTGTAGTACACATAGGTCCTATAGGTTATTAGTTAAGCAAGTAATGCCAAGTAATTTTCTTAAAGCACAAAATCTATCCTCTAATAATGGCTTAGTAAAAATATCCGCTAACTGATTAGTAGTTCCAACAAAAGATATTTCTATGTCTCCCTTAAGAACATGATCTCTAATAAAATGATGCTTGATATCTATATGCTTTGCTCTAGAATGATGCATAGGATTTTTTGAAAGACAAATAGCACTTGAATTATCACAAAAAATTTGTATAGGTTTAAAAGAAAGTTCATAGTCACCCAGTTGATGGGACATCCATAGTAATTGTGCACAGCATTGTCCAATAGCAATGTATTCAGCTTCAGTGGTAGATAATGCAACTGATACTTGTTTTTTACTGTTCCAGGATATCAGTGCCTTTCCAAGTGATTGACATGTACCACTTGTGCTTTTTCTATCTTCCTTTTCACCTGCAAGGTCAGCATCTGAAAAACTTTCTAGTTTAAAAGAGTTAGAGCGAGGATACCATAGTCCATGAGATACAGTCCCAATGAGATATCGAATGATTCTCTTCACTGCAGTCAGATGAGATTCTTAGGAGCTGACTGAACCTGGCACATTTACACACACTAAACATAATATCCGGTTGACTTGCCGTCAGATACAATAATGATCCAATCATTTCACGATATTTAGTTTCATCAACAGGGATTCCCTATTCATCTTTGTCTAGATTTGTTGAAGGACTCCTTGGTGTGCCAATGGATTTTGCATTGCTCATGCCAAATTTTTGAATCAGTTCCTTTGTGTATTTGGTCTGACATATAAAGGTTCCTTCTTCAGATTGTTGAATTTGGACTGAAGAATGTTAGCTCTCCCATCATGCTCATTTCGAATTCGCTTTGCATAAGATTTGAAAATTCCTTGCACATAAGAGGGTTAGCACTACCAAATATAATATCATCAACATAAATCTGAATAATGATATTACCTTCGGATGATCTTTTAATAAACAAGGTAGTGTCTACTTTACCTCTTGTGAAGCCATGATCAACAAGAAAAGAACTAAGTCTATCATACCAAGCACGTGGAGCTTGCTTTAGTCCATATAGTGCCTTAGTGAGCTTGTATACATGGTAGGGAAACTTTGAATCTACAAACCCAGGCGGTTGTTTCACGTATACTTCTTCCTCAATAAATCCGTTCAAAAAGGCACTTTTGACGTCCATCTGAAACAACTTAAATCCTTTAAACGATGCATATTCCAGAAGAATTCGTATAGACTCCAAGCGAGCTACTGGACCGAAGGTTTCGTCATAGTCGACTCCTTCCTGTTGTGAATATCCCTGAGCAACTAGTCTGGCTTCATTCCTTACGACCTTTTCATCCTCGTTCAATTTATTTCTGAAGACCCACTTTGTTCCGATTACAGAAACATTTTCAGGTTTGGGTATCAGTTTCCACACCTAATTTTTACCAAACTAATCTAACTCTTCCTGCATTGCTTGAACCCAACTTGAATCTTTTAGAGCTTCCTCTATCTTCTTTGGTTCAACCTGAGATATTAGTGCTAAATTTGCTTTCTTTTTTAGAGCTCCCCTGGTTTTCATTCCTTTATTTGGATCCCCTATGATGAATTTTTTAGGATGTTCAGGCTCGCTTCTCCATTCATTTGGACGTACTACATTCGTAGTCGACTCGATTGGATGATCTGGTACACTGCTGCTAATTTCATTAGTTGACTCTATCGTAGCAGATATATCAGTTGACTCTTGATATTTGCTTGTCTCCTGAATTTCTTGAGTTTGATCTTCATCACCTGCAGTAATTCCTTTCTCGACCAAGGGATTATTTTCATCGAATATAACATGTACAGATTCTTCCACACATAATGTGCGCTTATTATAGACTCTAAAAGATCTACTATTTAATGAGTAGCCTAGAAAAATACCTTCATCACTTCTTGGATCGAATTTTCCAAGGTTTTCCTTATCGTTATTGTGAATAAAACACTTACTTCCGAAGGTATGAAAGTAACTGATATTGGGACGTTTACCTTTCCATAATTCATAGGGAGTCTTCTTCAGAATGGGCCTTATGAGACATTGGTTGAGAATGTGACATGCTGTACTTACACCTTCTGCACAAAAATGATTTGGCAGTGCATGATCCAGTAACATGGTTCTTGCCATATCTTGGAGGGTTCGGTTTTTTCTTTCTACAACCCTATTCTGCTGTGGTGATCGTGGTGCAGAGAAATTATGAGTGTATCCCTGACAGAAATCTTCAAATGCTCTACTTTCAAATTCTCCTCCATGATCACTCTGAATTGTTGAGATCAGATATCCCTTTTCTCTTTCAACCTTTTTGCAGAAAACCTCGAAATTTCTTAATGCTTCATCCTTATGAGATAAGAAAATTACCCAAGTGAAACGTGAATAATCATCGACAGTAACAAAAGCATATCTTTTTCCTCCTATACTAGCAGTTCTAGTAGGCCCAAATAAGTCCATATGAAGCAATTGCAAGGGTTTAGAAGTAGATACAATATCTTTATTTTTGAAAGAGTTTCTGGTCTGCTTATCAATTTGACATGCATCACAGATATGAGTTCTAGAAAAATTCAGTTTGGTAGGTTAACTCATGTTTGGACAATTTTACTATCAAATGCATGCTAGCATGACCAAGTTTTCTATGCCATAACCATGGATCATCAGACATGGACGTTAAGCAAATATGACCATCTATTTTTTCCAAAACCATCAAGGATATAAACATTTCCATATCTTTTACCTGGGAGGACTGTTTTGCCTGATTCGTCTTCAATAGCACAGCCTATTTTCTTAAAGTTTACCTCATATCCTGAGTCGCATAGTTGACTTATGCACAGGAGATTGTAGTTGAGCCCATCGACGAGATAAACTTCAGTGATGTCACAGTTGTTATTGAAGGGAATTGTTCCAGTACCAATTATTTTACCTTTTATGTCATCCCCAAAATTAACGCTTCCTCCATCAATTTTTGTAACTTCCTTGAACAGGTTTTTGTCACCTGTCAAGTGACTGGAACACGCACTGTCTAGGTACCATTTTCCTTTGCGGCTTATTCTGTGGTGTTCCTGCAAAACATAGTGATTACTTTCTTTTAGGTACCCAAGCTTGCTTGGGTCCTGGAGGGTTATTATTGCTAGATTCAGAATTATTTTTTGGTTTTCAAACCCATCCTGAAATGTTTGCTTTACGAAAGAGACAAAAAGAATATTTGTGCCCACTTTTGTTACAGTAGTGACACGTAACTTCTGACCCACCTTTAGGTCTTTCATTAGTGTTAGTACTAGTGGACTTTGTTCTGGCTGGTCCTTTTCCAGTTGACTTGTAAGTTTCCTGGTTTGACCTGACAGAACTGTGACTGGTGGATTTGTGCATGCCATTAAGTTGCATTTGCAATTCCTCAAACTCTTCTTGAAGTACTTCTTTTTCAATTTCACATACTTCATGTTTGAGTTTCCAGTCTTTAACTTCTTTATTAAGTCTCTTAAGCTCATTCATCATTTTTTGAGACTCTTTCAAAGTTAAATCAAGAATATCCTGCAATTCATTGCATCTTTCACAGTTATAAGATCTTACCTCACTTGTTTCACCTCGTGCCATGAAACATTTTTTGTTGTCATCTTTTCCTTCGTCATCTGAAGTGTCCTCATCAGTCCAGCATCCTGAGGATTTGTTCATCTCATTTTCCAGAATCGTCATGAAGCAAAGATTTGCTATCTCTTCGTGTTCTAAACTGTCTTCATCACTCCAGCTTCCAAAAGATTTGTTCTTGTTAAAGCCTCTAGAAATTTTTCTTTTTAGTTCTGGGTACTCAGCTTGAATGTGTCCAAATCTTCCACACTCATAGCATTTTCCATCATTCTTGTCCTATTTGTTGTATTGCCTGGATCGTCTGGGCGGAATTCTTCCTTTCTTTGTATTTCTGAATCTTCTCATTAAGCCATCCATGTTTCTTGATAGCATAGCAATCTCTTCTTGTAGAGCTTCAGGATCATCATCAATTTCATTTTCAGCTATTTCAGTTGAAGCCTTAAATACGACTATTTTTTTTCTTCTTGACTAGTCTTCTTGAGATGCGTCTTTTCAAAGGCTATGAGTTCTCCTCGTAGTTCATCATGTGATAGTTTGCTTAGATCCTGAGATTCAAGTGTGACTACTTTGGTCTGCCAAGTGGTTGGCAGGTTCTGCGAATTTTTCTGACTTGATCACCACTAGTATATGGCTTGCCAAATGCCTTTAGATCGCTAATTATTTTGCTGAACCTGGCAAACATCTCTTCAATAGATTCTCCTTCTTTCATTGAGAAGAGTTCGTAATCATGAACCGATATGTTGATATGTGTTTCCTTTACTTTGCTGGTTCCTTCGTATGTAACCTCAAGCTTGTCCCACATTTCTTTGGCTATGTCACAGCTAGAGATTTTCTCATATTCTTCACCACTTATAGCGTTGTGAAGCAGATTTCTCGCTTTATTGTTAACTTGTACCACTTCCATTTGCTCTTTTGTATATGAATCTATATCTTCAGGATCAGCAAGTGGTGGAGTAGCAGCTGGTAAGGGATAGTTCCCCTTTTTGATGACTCTCCAAACTTTAACGTCATAAGCCTTGGCAAAGATCTCCATACGCACTTTCCAGTGAGAGAAATGTTGTCCATTGAAGTATGGTGGTATAACTTGTAAAGTTCCTTCCTGGAAGAGAGCTCCTATGACAACTTGATTTGCCATGATCTTTTCTCACAAGCTGTTAAGCAAAAGTAGAATGTGAGCCTTGCTCTGACACCAATTGAAAGTACAGGGGGGGGGGGGGGGTGAATTGTATATTTTTAATCTTAATCTCTATTAGTTGACTGGTTTTTCAATTAGTCGACTGGATGCAATAACCTAACAGTTATAATAGCAGAATATAAGACACAGAAAGTATGTGCAGGAATTAAAGACACCGGAATTTTACACTGGTTCGGATTCAATGTGAATCCTAGTCCAGTCCCCTTGGGTTACAAGGGAGTTCTCTTTAGTAAATGCATTTCTTCGAGTACAATGGAAATAAAGTGATAGCTCAGTTCCTATAACACTCGTCTCTTTTGATAGAATGCCTCACCAGTGTTGTTCTTTTTTTTTCTCTGACTTGTTATACAGCAGGTCTTAGAGAACTACAATGTTTGTTTGCAGTAGAACAAAGAGAGGATTTTTGGTTCGATCAAAGTATGTTTTGTCTAAGGCTTGATGCTGAGTGTAAATACTTTGGTGAAGGCCGTTTGCTGACGAGACATGACAACCCAAGAGATTTGATCCTTGGAAAGAGATTGATTCTTTCCATGAATAAGATTGCTTGCCGTTGCTCTTCCTTGATGAGAGGAAATTGGCAGCTTTCCTTCTATAGTTGTTGATGATGAGGGTTTACTCCTTGATTGTTGGTCCTTCCGAAATTAGCAGCTCAGCTAATCTTCTTACAGAATCTTCGATGTTTTTTGACTGCTTCAATCTTCCGGATTGAATATGCTGGCCTTGATTGATGCCTTAAGTTTAGGCTTGCTTGATGCTTTCCATCGCAGCTGTCCATGATTTCATAATCTTTGCTGATTGATTTCTTTCCTTAAGCATCCAGATTGACTTCAGCAATCTCGTAGTAGCTCCTTGATTCTTTGATCTTCTCTAATTGATTTCCTGCACAGTTATTTTATTTGCATCACTAAAATTAGATCTAACAGTTTCTAGAGAGATGGAACTTTAATCGTAAGTGGAGTTCTTTTTCTCAGTATCTATTCATGTTCTACTTTCACATTTCATAATGCCTTTACCCTTCTTTTGTCAGCCACTGCCTGGGCGCCCCTCGCGGTACTGGGCCTCGAGGATTGGTTCCGAAAGTTAGCTGCCACCTCTTCCTACGACGAGCGCAAGTGGCGTGAATTATCGAAGGGCCAGTGGGAGGCCAAGAACCATGGTAAGTGCTTTTCCCAAGTTTTAAACACTTTCCATATATTGGTGGCGTCAACTTACTCACGTTTACTCGTGCAGGCCTTGGAGATGCATCCGAGATGTGGTCGGCTCCGCCCGGGAAAAAGACCAAGCCTTCAATTCCGAAATAGGAGAAGGACAATAAAAGGAAGAGGGTTTCGAAACTTGAAGACCCTCAAGATAAGAAAACCCCTACTCGAAGGCTGCGGAAGAGGTTTGCATAAGTGGGCGCAGATTCGGCTCACTGTTTCCCGGACGACGAAGAAGACGACGGTGAGGAGTCGGTGCTGGTGCCTCGAGCTAGGAAACTTATCGAGGCCGCCAAGCCCTCCGAATTAGAGACCTCATCTTATGGTGAGGGCACCCCGAAGAAAGATACGGGCAAGGCCCCCGTGTCCCCGGAGGTTGTGATCGTTCCTCCGCCTTCATCATATATATATCGGAAGGGGCAAATGCTGAGACCCCCGAAGTTAATGAGAACGACAAGTCACTCCCTTTCTCTGCCAACTTATTCCGAAGGGGCAATAGAGGAAGCCAATATTCTGCGTATGCCCGACCCAAACAAGGTCCTCGGAGAAGATCCCTTTCAGAGTTGCTTTGCTGGGATCGATGATACCACCGACCTCAATGATGCTTCCTCCCTCTTCGAAGAGGCTCAGCATCTCCTCTCTCCGGTAAAACACCTTTCATATTCGTACTTTCCTCTCTCTTTCTTTTCTCTTGCCTGATACATCTTCACTTCATGCATAGGCAATTGTAAAGTTTAGAGCTGAGCTGAGCCAATGTGAGGCCGAGCTCAAGAAAGTTTCGAGTGAAGAGAAGGACCTGAGGCTCCTTTGTAGCCAAAAGGAGGAGGAGCTTAAGGCTCTTCGAGCTGAGCTGGCCAGAGCCTAGAAAAACAAGGCCGAGCTAGATGAGCAGGTAACCGTGATATTAACAAGGTACGGTCTTCTTGGACCTACTTCGGAGGCTAACACTTCGATATCTCAGCTGCAGCAAAAGTTGGCGATGATTGGGAGCTCCGGACCGAGGTTGATCAAGTTAAAGCTGATTGCCATAGGTGGAAGAAGAACATGGATCAGCTCGCTGCCGATAAGGAAGCTGTTATGGCCCAACTGGCCTCGGCTGAAACTCAGCTCAAAGGCATTAAATCGAAGGGTCTGGCTCAGGCCAAGAAGATTGAGGAGTTAGAGGGAGAGCTCGCTAGAGCCCGTGCCGAAGCTGTGTAAGCTAAGGCTGAAGCTGACAAGACAAAGGTTGCGGCCAATAAATCCATTGCCATGTACTTAAGGGACGCCGCGGCCGTTCAAGCTGAGTTCAGGGAGGCCTCCAACCGCAAAAAATGGAGCAATGAGTCGGCCAAGTGCCAGGCCCGGAGGGAGACTCTCCAAGAAATCTATGCCCGAGGGTTCAACCTCGCTGAGGCAAAGGCGCGGGAAACCGATGCCAGGTTTCTTGCCTCTTCCGATGATGAGGATGTAGCGAGTGGCTCCGGGGACGGGGAAGGTGAAGAAGATGTTCCCGAGGGAGAGGAGGCTCCTGAAGATAGAGCTGCCGAAGGTGGCGCTCCCGGGGATATTACCCCGAAGATAGATTAGGTTCTCTTTTTCTTTTCTGTGCAAGGGCCCCATGCGGGCGTTTTAAGTATGTTTTGTAAAATATCCCTTATAAATATAAAGTATCTTTTCGCTCTATCCTCAGTTTGTGTTGACTTTTGTTTTCATTTGCGGAAGATTTTGATATTTCAAACAATCAGTCTGAGTATTGATTCGGATTTAGAACATAATAAATCCTTAGGTCTTTATCGAAAGATATAATGATCCTCGGGCTAAGTTTAAATCGATCCGATGTGAGCTCGGGATATCGTGACTCTTGAGTCCGAGTCGCGTGACGGAGTCTCAAACTATATGTTTTTGGCCCTTAAGCCTTTCGAAGTTGGCCCTTAGGCTCTTATATATTGGCCCTTAGGTTCCTTAAGTTGTCCTTTAGGCTCTTTAAGTTGGGCCTTAGGCTCTTTAAGTTGGGCCGATTCGGCCTCTAGAATGGCTATATAATTTTTTCCTCATTTTGGCTAAAAGACTTAGTAAAAAATTAGTTATGCCTTAGCATGTGTTTTTGTACCCGTTGGATTTTTTGAAGGTTCGACGTGTCGGGACCTTGTTTGTGTATTGATAATCGAACACCTCTTGAGGTTTTATCGAGAGCTTACGTTACGAAGCCTTTAAATTATTCGAGGGCTAAATTTATTGAAGCCCGTTATATTTTTCTTTTGCCGAGAGTACCTGATTTAACCGGTTTTTACAAAGTGTTTGAAGGCCTTTAATTTGTGGCGGAAGTCGGACGTCTCCGAGCCGCATTATTTTGGCCGTAGCATTTAATATGGTCGTAGCCTTCGGGTATATCACTTGGACTTGTTTCCCGATAACTTTTTGAACTTGTTTGCAAAGTTAGTCCCCAAGTATATTGGCCTTGGCCCTTGTTTTGAGGGGGTGTCTCTTTGAGGTCTTATGAGTCCGAGTTTCTGATGGATCGGATGTATTGACTGTCGATAGCAGTACCCTAGTATTCGGGGGTGCTTTTATGCTTAGGCTCTTGAGCAGTTTCCCGTAGGATTATAAGTGTAGAGCTCGTATAATAGTAGACATCTTTGATATAAACAGAATGCTTCTTCAATTAATTTGATATATGCGTACATGTTCTGCCGTTGGGGCTCGACTATTCTATAGGGACACGGTTCATCTGACCGTTTGGCCCATTACAACATTTTCCTATTGAGGCCCTCTTAGGCGTGTAGTGTTTTCCTTGAAAATACAATCTCTGAGGGGAATGCCCCCCAGTATTCAAGGTTGATTGAAAAGAAGCCTTGGACACTGTTGAGTTCTCCTTAGGTAGCACATAATTGTTGCCTCGCACATAATTGTTGCCTCGTTAAAAACCTTGCCGGTAAAACCCATTTGGGACAAAATTCGAGCTAAGGAAAAAAGAGTGCAATGTATGCTTCAAAACCTAAGGTCTTCGTGTAAAAAGGGTATCTTCGAGATCGCGTATCTTCGATAGCTTCGACCGAAAATCTGTAACAAGTTAGTTTTAAACTCAAATGGACAAAGGATAAAGTCGTACCTTAGCAGTAATATCGTTTGATTAACGATATGTTCCAGTTGTTTAGCAGTTGTTCACCTTCCATTGTGCTAAGTTTGTAAGACCCTTTACCGACAACTCCGAGGACCCGGTACGGTCCTTCCCAATTCGGGCCTAGTTTCCCTTCATTAGGGTCTCGTGTGTTGAGGTGACCTTTCATTGAACTAAGTCCCCGATTCCAAAGTGTCGAAGATTAGTCCTTCTATTGTAGTATCTTTCGATCCTTTGCTTCTATGCGGCCATCCGAACAAGCGTTGCTTCTTGCCTTTCATCTAATAACTCGAGGCTAGCATTCATAGCCTCGTGATTTGACTCCTCCGATGCATGTTGAAACCTGGCACTGGGTTCTCCAACCTCGACGGGGATGAGGGCCTCGGAGCCATATACTAAGGAAAACGGAGTGGCCAGCGTGCTGGACTTCGATGTCGTCCGATATGCCCAAAGGACCTCGGGTAGAACTTCTCTCCATTTTCCTTTCACATCGTCCAATCTTTTCTTCAAGTTGATAGTTTTATTTGTTGAATCAGCCTATCCGTTTCTAGTTGGATGATATGGTGTCGATAGGATCCTCTTTATTTTGTGTGCCTCGAGGAACTCTGTCACCTTACTGCCGATGAATTGTTTTCCATTGTCACACACAATCTCGGCAGGTATCCCGAACCAGCATATGATGTGGTCCCAAATGAAGTCGATAACTTCTTTTTCTCTGACCTTCTCGAAGTCCTGTGCTTCCACCCACTTAGAAAAATAATCGATCATAAATAGAATAAATTTGGCTTAACCTGGGGCCGTTGGCAGTGGGCCAACTATATCCATCCCCCATTTCATGAAAGGCCATGGGGATAGGACCGAATGGAGTTGCTCTCCAGGCCGGATCATTGGTGCGAATCGTTGACACTTATCACATTTTCTGAAAAATTCCTTAGTATCTTTTTCCATGCTATCCCAGTAGTAACCCGCTCTGATAACTTTGCGAACCAAGGACTCAGCGCCGGAATGATTCCCACAAGTGCCTTCGTGGATTTCTCGAAGGACATAATCGGTGTCCCCGGGTCCCAAACATACCGCCAATGGCACATCGAACGTTCTCCTATACAATGTTCCATCCTCATCTAATGCAAACCTAGCAGCTTTGGCTCGTAGGGCCCTCGATTCTTTGTGGTCCGATGGGAGTTTTCCATTTTTCAAATAGTCAATATACTTATTCCTCCAGTCCCATGTCAGACTTGTTGAATTTATCTCGGCATGACCCTCTTCTACCACAGACCTTAATAATTGGACAACGGCCCCTGGGACGATGTCATCTTCTTCGACTGAAGATCCCAGATTGGCAAGCGCATCGGCCTCGCTGTTTTGCTCTCGAGGCACATGCTCCAGAGTCCACTCCTTGAAGCGGTGCAGAGTTACCTCTAGCTTATCCAAGTAGCGTTGCATTCTATCCTCTCGGACCTCAATACTTTTGTTCACTTGGTTTACAACCAATAGAGAATCGCATTTGGCCTCGATGATTTCTGCTCCCAAGCTTTTAGCTAGCTCAAAACCTGCAATCATAGCCTCATACTCGGCCTCATTGTTAGTTAATCTTGGAGCCTTAATAGACTGCCTAATGATATCACCGGTGGGTGGCTTCAAGACAATGCCAAGCCCGGATCCTTTCACGTTCGAGGCACCATCCTGTGAAGAGGGTCCATACCCCCGATGTTGTACCAAAGCTTAACAGGAGTTCTTTCTCTACTTCGAGTACGAGGGCCGGCGTGAAACCGGCCATGAAGTCAGCTAGGATTTGAGACTTGATGGCCGTTCGGGGTTGATATTCAATATCGTACCCGCTAAGCTCGACGACCCATTTGGCCAGTCGACCCGATAGTTCGGGCTTATGCAAAACATTTCGAAGGGGGTAAGTGGTTAATACCCATATAGGATGACATTGAAAATATGGTTTCAACTTTCGAGATGCGCTTATCAATGCAAGTGCTAATTTTTCTAAGTGAGGGTACCTAGTTTCAGCATCTCCTAGAGTACGGCTCACGTAATAGATAGGAAATTGTGTACCTATCTCTTCTCGAACCAGTACCCCACTTACCGCTATCTCCGAGGTCCATGCAAAATCCTTCTTCTTTTTGAGCAAGGAAAAGAAACGGTGACTTCGATCTGATGACCTCGAAATGAACTGGCCCAAAGCAACTATTCAACCCGTCAACCGTTGCACAACTTTCACACTATCCACGACCTTGATATCTTCGATGGCCTTGATTTTATCGGGGTTAATCTCGATACCTCGATTTGACACCATGAAGCTAAGGAATTTGCCCGAACCGAATCCGAAGGCACATTTCTCCGGGTTAAGCTTTATGTTGTATTTCCTCAAAATTTCAAAAGTTTCCTGTGAATGAGCCAAATGGTCCTCTGCGCGTAGGGACTTAACCAACATATCATCAATATAGACTTCCATTGTTTTACCTATATGTTCTTCGAACATTTTGTTAACTAAGCGTTGGTACGTTGCTCCTGCATTTTTAAGCCCGAAGGGCATGACGTTGCAACAATACGTTCCAAATTTAGTAATGAATGAATTATTTTCCTGGTCTTCCAGGTTCATCTGAATTTCATTGTACCTGGAGTAGGCATCGAGAAAAGTTAGGGTCTCGTGGCCAGCCGTGGCATCGATCATTCGGTCGATATTCGGCAATGGGAAAGAATCTTTCGGACATGCTTTGTTCAAGTCCTTATAGTCTACACACATACTAAGCTTGTTTCCCTTTTGAGGAACTAATAATACGTTGGCTAAACACTCGGGGTACTTTAACTCCCAAATGGATCCTATTTTAAGAAGTTTGGTTACCTCGTCTTTTATGAAGGCATGTTTTACCTCAGAATGAGGTCTCCTTTTTTGCTTTACCGGTTTGAAACTGGGATTGATGCTCAGCCGATGTGTGGTGATTTCCGGTGGAATCCCTGTCATATCTAAATGGGACCAAGAAAAGCAATCCATATTATCAATGAGAAATTGAATGAGTTTTTTCCTGAGTTCGGGGGTTAATACCGTTCCCAGGTATACCTTTCTCTCGGGCAGATATTCGATAAGTATGACCTCCTCTAGTTCCTCGATAGTTGGCTTGGTTGCGTCGGACTCTTCAGGAACGACGAAGGTTCGAGGAGTAAGGAAATCCTCTTCGACTTCGATTACCTGTTGTTCCGACTCCGCGAGGCTGGGGGCTGTGATTGATATTTAGCCGTCTGCTTATCTTTGGCGCTCGATTTCTCCGAGGGCACTTCCTCGATTGCAAACATCTCTTTTGCGGCGTGCTACTCTCTGTGGACTGTCTTCACTCCTTCCTCTGTTGGGAATTTCATCATCTGGTGAAGAGTTGAATTTTAACTTGAATTTTATTCAAAAGGATAGAGATTACCAGGGCGTCGTTATGAGGTTGAGATATGCCTTTCGCTTGCTCATCACAGAATGATAAGGCGTCCTCGGGCACATAGCTTTATGTCCGTTTTTCTCTGGTGATAGATACTTTGGTACGCTTGAACACAGGTCATTGAGGGACATCGACTCCGCCAATGATCATGTGGATCACATGTTGTGGTTCTTCTTGCTCATTTTTCCTTGTGTCTCTCTCCCTGAAGTGATTCTCAGCCCGATCACTTCGAAATTCTCGAAGGTGGCCCTCGTTGAACAACCGAGCCACCTCTTCCCTTAGCTGCCGACAATCTTCTGTCCTATGGCCATGTGTACCGTGATACTTGCACATCAAGTTCGGGTTTCTTTGAGAAGGATCGGTTTGTATAGGCCTGGGCCACTTCGTGTCTTTGATTTTTCCAATAGCCGTCACGACCCATGATGCATCCACGCTAAAGTTGTACTCTGATAATCGGGGAGCCTTCGCGGGATCGTTATACTTATCGAATATGTTTCCATTTACGAGTCCCCGAGAACTTTGACCTCGATCATTTCTCCGATCGTTTCGAGGAGAGTTTTGTCCTGAACCGTGGTTCCTTCGATCAATATATGGTTGATACCTTTCCCTGTTCGATCTTGATTACCTGTTCGTATCCCTCGGGGGCTTGGCCACAAACCTGTTAGGATGAACTGAACCCGAAGGAGCTCCTAATTGGTCGTCCTCAACCCTGATTTTTGACTGGTCACGGTTGTGCACATCTGACCACGTCACAGCTGGATACTCGATCAAGTTCTGCTTTAGTTGCCGAGGGGCAATCGAGCTTCGCTCGTTCAAACCCTCCATGAAGGCCTGTACTGCCCAATCATCGAAAACCGGTGGTAGTTCCATTCTTTCCATCTGAAACCTGGACACGAACTCCCTTAACATCTCGTCATTCCTTTGTTTTATTTTGAAGACATCTGACTTTCTCGTGGCCACCTTTATGGCCTCGGCATGGGCTTTAACGAAGGCATCTGCTAACATAGAAAATGAATCAATAGAGTTAGGAGCTAAGTTGTGATACCAAATCATTGTTCCTTTTGAGAGTGTTTCCCCAAACTTTTTCAACAACACTGACTTGATTTCATCATCATTTAAATCATTTCCTTTGATTCTGCAAGTGTACGAAGTGATATGCTCTTTGGGGTCGGTTGTTCCGTTATACTTGGGTATATGGGGCATGCGAAATCTTTTAGGAATGGGCATCGGGGTTGCGCTTTGAGGGAATGGTTTTTGTATGAACTTCTTGGAATCTAGACCTTTCAAAACTGGAGTTGCCCTCGGTATCTGGTCTACATGGGAGTTATAAGTCTCCACCTTCTTGTCGTTATCCTCAATTTTCTTTTCTCCGAACTCGATCCTCTTAGTGAGCTCTTCGAGCATTTTCATAATGGTGGGGTCAGTCCCCGAGCTGTCCCCATTTGGTCCATCCGGCGTTGGTTCAGCACATCGATTATTTTCATGTTCAGCTACACTAGGGGTCTTATTCTGACTTTGAAGTTGGGCGATGGCGATTTGTTGAGCCTGCAACATCTCAAATATCACTTGGAGGCTAACTCCTCTCCTGGCGTTCCTTGGTCCCCTGGTCGAGCATCCCTGCGTACGCTCCCTTCGGGGTCTGTGCCTAGGCTGGTGTTTATAGCAATATGAGAACCAACATCAACTGGTTCCATGTTTGGCACTTCTCCTAGGGTATATCGGTGGTACACCGACCCCTACATTATTGTTTTCTCGAAGACCCTCATTGTCATGAATAGGTGCATTTTGTGTGCTAGACATGCTTAAGCCTGAGAATCAAAAGATCTTAACAAGAAAAAGTGTAAAGATAACATGTGTAACGAGAATCAGTAAAGAAATAATCACTATTATCTTTATCCCCATGGTGGGCGCCAAACTATTTACCTCGAAAAATATGAGTAACAATTAAATTTTATTTGTGGTTTTAAAGGTACGTGATTTAATTCAATACTAATTAATAATCGAGAAATATGAAGTAAAAATGAAAGAGAAATGTGAATCAAACCAATGTTACTCAACAGCAGTGACCTCGAGGTAGGCTTGGTATAATAAGAACAAGTATAAAAGCAAAGTAAGAACAATAGAGCTAAAGGAAAATGCTTATGAAAAGCAGGCGAAAAAGGTAGAGTATATTCTATTCTCAGTGCTTAGATGATATTACAAATGATTGGGGTCCCCTTTATATAATAGGAGAACCCTAAATAAGGAATATTTCCATTTACGGTAGGGAATATTATTGTTACAGCTGTCTAACCGCCTAGTATGAAATCGTACAATCTTATTCCGGGATTCGCGCCATGACCTTGGGGACGTGGCTGGAATATAGCTTGCTTTGGTACAAATCCATAACGGTACTATTTCGGAGCCCGACATACTCGGGCCTGGTATTCCTCGTACTCCTATCCCCGGACATTGTGCTTTATCTTTGAGCTTATTTTGGTCCACCGGCCTCGAATCTCGACCTCTCCCGAACTCGGACCCATGACGGACCTCGAGCCTACAAATCGGAGGCATATGATTTTGACCGTATACAATACAGTCGATACAAGTTATATCCTTTGTATACATCCTTGTATTCCGCCTTGGATAAAGTTGATACATATTGTATTCGTTGCGCGAACGAATACTTGCGTGAACGAATACAGTTGATACATGTTGTATTCTTTGCGCGAACAAATACAGTTGACGCTTGCTTTGAATACAAGTGATACAAGCTAGTAACAATTGAATAGTAGCTACGAATAGTAATCAAACAAACTATAGTTACTAGGCTCTAAACTATAGTGCTATATGAAAATTCCTCTATAACTAATTGTTATGTATGTAAAGTTTGAGTTCCGAGACCCTTGGTGCATATGCTGCCGTTTAAACATCCAGCAGACATGTTGTCATGGGCGGCTTTCCAGCCATACCCCATGACCCCTTGGGCGCGCCCCGTGGCGTCCTAGCGAACCTCCCAATGCCTAGCGCCACGGACGGCCCCGTGGTCTTAGCCGCGCCAAGTGACAAGCGCGCAGGTGCCTCTGTCGCCCCACCGATATCCCTCGCGAGCACCAAGCCGCAGGCAGAAGCCAACAGCGCCGCGCGCGCAGACCGTGATGCCAAAGACACTGCTGCTGACAACGGACCTGCTGCTGCCTCATAGAAGACTAAGTCATTTTCATTGTAAATATAGAGTAGTTTTATTTCATGTACTTCCATTATGTTTCTCTAGCTTAATTAAGTCTAGTCCTGTAACTTTGGATTATTTTTTTTTAAATACTATTAGGGGGGATCAAGCAATCAAAACTTTCTAGCAAGCAAGCAATTCTCTGTACTGGTGTCTCTCCCCCTCGACACCGCGTTGCTTTTCTGTAATAGCTTTCATTAATGCAATCAAGCTTTCTTTCATTCTGAATTCTCATTTCTGTTCTCTCAATTGCTCTTGATATTGGTTTTCCCGTACGGCACTGACAATCTCGTCTAGCGTACGGAGGGGTACC
>NW_017672495.1:164442-187907 GCF_001879085.1 Nicotiana attenuata
GGCCATCACAGATTGGCCGACACCTAAGGATGTCCAGCCCTTGAGGCGTTCCTTGGCCATGCAACTTTCACCGGCGGTTTGTGAAGAACTACTCACTTATCGCAGTGCCATTGACAGAACTCCTCAAAAAGGTCACACCTTGGGATTGGGGACCAAGGAGAGCAGAGGCCTTCAACGCATTAAAAGCGGCTATGTCTAGTAGTCCCGTCTTGGCCCTTCCTGATTTGGCCAAGCCGTTCGAGGTACAAACAGATGCTTCTGACTATGCACTCGGCGGAGTCCTGCTACAAGAAGGGCACCCTGCAGCGTACGAGAGTCGGAAGCTGAAGGATGCAGAGCGGCGCTATGCCGCCCATGAGAAAGAATTATTGGCTGTCGTCCACTGCTTGCGCCTCTGGAGGCACTATCTGCTGGGAACCCCGTTCGTGGTCAAGACAGACAACACAGCTGTTAGCCATTTCATGACCCAGCCGAAGCTGAACGGTCGACAAGCCAGGTGGCAGGAACTCCTAGCTGAATTCCACTTCAACTTGGAGTATCGCAGTGGAAAGACCAATCATGTTGCTGATGAGCTCAATCGGAGAACTGACCTAGCATCGGTGTGCCTACTCGCCACCCTAAGGGGGAGCGAAGTAGCCACATCCATCAAGGACCAAATACGGGATCTACTCATCAAGGATCCTGCTGCTCAGTATTTGGTTGATTTGGTAGGACAGGGCAAAGACTCGCCAGTTCTAATTGGAAGATGGTTTCTGAAAGTAACAAGGGAACCGACTTTATGTTCCTAAAGAGGGAGATTTGCGGGAGGACTCTTCTAGCGGAATGTCTATGATACTCTGTGGCGGCGGCCATCTCGGTGAAGAACGCACCATGGCGTTACTTCGTCGTGCCTATTATTGCCTCAATGGCCGATATGTCGCTCAGTATGTTTGAAGACTTGTCTAGTATGCCAGAAGACAAGTGACCGCTTGACACACAGCGGGACTCTTGGAACCACTGTGTGTGCCAAAGAGACCTTGGGAAAGCGTTTCCCTGATTCCATCACCGGACTGCCAAGGTCGGAGGATCTCACAACCATCTTGGTTGTGGTGGATCGGTTTCCAAGTATGCCACCTTTATTGCAGCCCCACAATATATATCAGCAGAAGATACAGCTCAACTCTTCTTCTCTCATGTCGTCAAAGATTGGGGCGTGCCCAAAGACATTGTTAGTGACCGCCGCTCACGCTATTCCAGTAGCAACTTTTGGACCCAACTCTTCAAGTGCCTTGGTGTCAAAATTGAGTCACAGCTTCAAGTTTTCATCCCGCAATCTGATGCCAGACGGAAGCGGGCAACTGTAATGTTGGAGGAATACCTCCGCCCACTTTTAGTAACCGGATCGCCAGAAGAATTGGGATGAAGCTTCTGGTGGCTGCTCAACTGTGTTTCAATTCACAAAAGAGCTCTATAGTACCAACAAAAGCGCTTTTGAAATTGTTTACCGGACAGCAACGCTACTCCCCACACACTGTGAATGCACCAGAACATGGCTAAATTCCTCGAGCTGCCAGCTTCTCAAAAGATGGAGTGCGAATTTGGAAGTAGTGCGGAGCTACCTTTGTCAAAAGCCCAAAAGCGGATGAAGAGTATGCTTGAATCAAATCGTCGGCTTTGTTGAATATCAAGTAGGAGACAAAGCTGAGATGTTCAAAATTAACCAGTCAGTGAGCCGGGTAAGTGTGGTACTTATTTGCAGGGTCCAATGACCACTCGCTAATTGCAAAAATAATTGACCGCTTGTACTATGAAAAGCGATATTGGGAAGGGTTGCATGACCGGGGGATACCCAAGCTTGTGGAAAATTCCATAATCCTGTCCTTCGATGTCATGTCCTCCTAAACCTTTTCGTGGAAGACACGGAGGATCCTTCAAGAGCCAGGCTCCACATACCGTATTTCAAAGGTCCCAATTCAACCGGGAAAGAGCTGTTGGAAGCTGATCCTTGATGACAGAGTGTATTCATGCCTCAAGAGAAAGATCACAGCAGTTTTTGGTGAAATGCAGGGGTGATGCAGAAAGAGAATATTGGGACGAGGGGAAAAACCTCAAAGCCGTACAAGAGCCTTCATTGAAAGTTTTTTGCAAGTAAGGCGCGAGGACGTCGCCAACTCAAGATTGCTGGGGAGAATGTCATGGCGGCTTTCACCGATGCCCCATGACCCCTTGGCGCGCCACGTGGCGTCTAGCGACACCTGCCCAATGCGCTAGCGCACGACGGACGGCCCGTGGTCTTTGGCCGCGCAATGTGACAGCGCCTGTAGGTGCCTCTGTCGCAGCCCACCGATATCCCTCGGCCGAGCGCCAAGCCCGCCAGGCAGAAGCCAACAGGTTGCCGCGGCGCGCAGACCGTGTGCCAACGTCATTGCTGCTGACAACGGACCTGACTTGCTTGCCTATAGAAAACTGAAGTCATTTTCATTGTAAATATAGAGTAGTTTTATTTCATGACTTCCATTATGTTTCTCTAGCTTAATCAAGTTCTAGTCGGTTTGTAACTTTTGGATATTATTTTTTTTAAGTACTATTAGGGAGGAATCAAGCAATCAAAACTTTTAGCAAGCAAGCAATTCTATGTACTGGGTGTCTCTCCCCTCGGACACCGCCGGTTCTCTTCTCTGTAAAGAGTTAGCTTTCAATTAATGAAATCAAGCTTTTTCATTCTGAAAATTTCGATTTTGTTCTCTCAATTTGCTCAAGGTCACTTGCTACGAACTTGATATTGCTTTTCCGTACGCACGGCACTGACAATCTCGTCTAGTCGTGACGGGGACCTCAGTTGCGCGGACAGCAACATGCAGCTGACATCAGATTGCCCTAAGCCTTTACGTTGCACCTTCCAAGGAATCCTCAGGAATGGCGCCGCGTAAACAGTTGTAGTTCAGGGTTCGTGTGCAGTGGAATGTGGCAGGGGAATGCTTCGCTAAAGTGCCCCGTCATGTTGCCGCGTCCAATAGTTGAGGTTATGACAACGCTTGATGCTTTAGCATAGAACATCATATGTATAATTTCCAGGGTCTGCGCTTGGCAGGAGAACTACTCGCTATAAGTGCCTTGTGGTACAACCGTCGTAAATGTTGGTCATGAACGAACTGTTTACCTTTAGCTCATAGTAATAGCAGTATAAGTATGTTCAGAGGTTCACTTGGGAGTCAGAGATGCTCAGCTTAGTGTTCCGTTAAAATCCGTTCCAATGTTTGGTGATTGAAAAACTGGATTTGACTTTTAGTTAAAGAAAATATGTAGTGTACGATTTAGGGGTCTCGTTGGCGGGTAGAAGTAACTCGGCTAAGTGCCTGTCAAACCGTTCCAATGTTAAATAGTCGGCCATGACAAACCTGAATTACTTTAGTTAGAACAACATTTACTGTACACTTCACGGTTCGGCTTTGAGTGATAAAATGCTCAGCTCAAGTTGCTGTTCACAACCGAAACATGCTTGGTCATTGCTACAATCCGCTTCATTTACTTTTAGTTAGAACAACATTATATATTGTCATGTTCAGGGTTCGCTGGGGGGTTGAGGGAGGATGCTCACTACAGTACCTATTACAACAATGTCGTGACAAACTTGTGTTACTTAGTTAGATAATAGCAATTGCCATGTGACGAGTTCAGGGTTCGCTTGGGATGTAGAATGCGTCGCTTAGTGTCCATTACAATCGCTCAATCATTTTGGTCATGCAAACTTGATTTACTTAAGATTAACGAAAAAAAAGACCAATTAGTTGGTATGTACGATTCAGGGTTCGAGTGTTGGCAGGTAAAATACTAGGTTACAGTGCCCGTCACGACCGTCCACATGTTGTCGTCATGACAACTTTGATCATTTTTAGTTAGAACAACATTTGTCATGTACGTTCAGTGTTTGCCTGACGATAAAATGCTTCACTAAAGTGCCATCAACCATCTTACTTATTGGGTCTGACCAAACTAGAAAAAGCTATTACTGCGAACGACTTACGCGTATAGACCAGAACAAGGACATTCAGCGGCTATAGCCATCTATAAACATTCTGTAATTACAATGGCACTTCATTTTGGGATTGCTATGAACTTGTTGTCAACACTTAAATCCGTACATGTTATTTTTGTACTTGTTTTAACATTTCATATGCACTTTTTAGTCTTGAGAAGCCTTAACCCGATCTAATTGGAACTAACTTGTTTGTTGAAACTTGGTACCAACTCAAATTGTAGTCAAATTGTTTAATTTCTTATAGTGTGCGATATATTCTTGACGGTTTGTATGTCACAGCATTAATTCAACCTTTCTTGACCTTTTTAATTTTTTTCTTTATAGTAGTATATAGAAAGAATTAAAAACTACTTTAATTTTTTCGTCCAACGTAGGATGAAACATAAAACCAAATTTTTAATGCCACCACACAAAGTGATTTGAGCAATTAACTAAAGAAAATTTATGCAAATGCAACGTTACTTTGGCTAGTCAAACAATTGAATAAGAGAAAAGTTGTTTCTTTATTAGATTATTTCTTCTAAAACATATCTTTTGAATTAGATATGTTTTTCAATAGTTAATTGCATCTTTTTGCTTTTCTTGTTTACTACTTATGCTTTGTCTGCAATTCTTTAAAAAATTGTAAGATATTTGGTGAAGACAACCCCCCCCCCCACCCACCCCCACCCCCCAACTAAAAAAGTACTAATTTATTGTGATTAATCAATATTAAAGACGAATTAGTCTAGCTGTAGAACAATGGCCTCATCATTCTTCATTTCGATGGAGAATATTTTCTTCCACTCATGTGATTACTGAATTTTGAAAGGACGGCACATACATTTTCAATACTTAAATCTTGTTAAAATAAACAATGAAGACCATTAATTAAGGAACAAAAAGTGAACAGTAGCCAGACAAGATTTTCTAACATAGTATGGTGTAGATTTTACACCCACACATTATTTGACAATATTAAATTAATTAATCTTGAAAATGGTAGCTCCAACTATTATAATAAAGTAGTCAAAGCTCATCTGGAATCACTAAAAAAACTGAAAGTAGAATATCACAAAGGCAGTGGAAATAAGAGAAAGGAAACTATGGCATTTCTGCATGACAAAAGGAAGTGATGTTGAGTAAAGCAACCAGACACAAGTGTCAATGATTAACTAAAATGAATCAAAATATATAAAACAATAGATGTGGATAGCAAGGATCGGTCTCGGTGTGGATATGAATAAGATTTTTGCACTATCGAAGAATTTTGAAATGAGACTCTCTTCACCAAGTACGTCTTAGATCTATCTTTGACATGTAAATAAATTTTAAACATGAAAAGATCTGTTTAGAATTGTGTTGCTCCCAAACGCACACGCAAGTATGCGTGGCCGTACAAGTAATATAGGATTGTAAGCCCAGATATCATACCTACAGGGACTTGTGATTAACTATCAACTAAATTAAACCCATACAATTAATCTATTCAAGCGAATCCTAAAGTATGAATAATTAACTCGAACTAAACTAGAGTAGCAAACTAAGAGATTAAAGGAAACAAGCTGGCGAAATTTGACACGAATTCAATGAGAGACGATATTTTAGAGCTATGGGTTAGCTAACACTCCCGTTGAGTCTTCCACTTAAATTGTCTAATTAATTTATCTAGTTTATTGGTTGATAGTGTTAATATTACTCGTAGCCTTCTCCCGAAGTACTACTCGCATATTCAAGTTAACCTAACGCCTATATTCCTATGGAATTAGGATTAACAAAAATGCATTAATAATTCTCGTATAATAACCAAGCAGGGCGATTAGGTATATCCCTATCCTAACCGCAAATCCGTTCCCGATGCTCGAGTTCAAGACCTTGCTCTATTCGATCTTATTTCCAATCTAAAATACCCTCTCCCGAGTTCAGTCCTAGATTCGTAGATAGTATTCAATTGGTGATCAAGCAATCAAATAATTAAGCGCAAGATTGAATAAATAACCAATATGATAAAATAATAAGAATAATTTAAACTTCAAACAACAACGTTCATGTAGCACCCAAAACTATAGAACCAATAAACTATAAAGTTAAAAGAAGATAAGAGAAGAAAAACTAGTTAGAAGCCTCCTCCGAGCGTGGTTCGTTTCCCCCACATCGATTCTCATTCAAAATATGTTAGATCCCCTCCAAATTAAGTTTAGAACTCCTTTTATACCAGTTGGGATCATGTAGGGCCGAAATAACCTTATCCCAGACGAAGTAGGAAAATCTTGTAATCTCAGCGTCCAGACCAGCGCCTCGCGCTGGCCTTAGCGCTGGAGTCAGAATGTTTTGTCTAATTTTGCAATTCCGTTCTTGACTTCAAATTGTTTTCCCCTTTTCTTTTTGTCCTACACTTGGTGGATAAACACTTTGTTTATCTTCCTTCTTCTTTTTTCCGCGCTTTATTCAATTTTGCACCAATTCTATTTGTCTTCACACCGCTTTATTCTTACACGGTTGAAATATAAAATTAAGCGTAAAATAATATAATTAATACTCAAAAGACAATTAAAAGTACTACAATATGAGAAAATAATAATTAAATATATGCATTTTTGGACTAATATCAAATTATTAGTATTATCTTTTACTGCATGTTACGAATACCTATACGCAATCATTTAGAAACCTAGTGGAGAACAGTAGCCCGTTAACTGAAAATTCTAAATGGTCTCTTAACAATAGAAAAACCATGGTGTGATGACTGATGAACAGCATCTCTTGTATTAACATGTTAATTCCATCAAATAACTCTGTAATTAAATCGATTGCTAAAAAGACTTTACCCACTAAGTTACTGTATTACTGCCACAAACAGCAGTGAGATTAGGCCTGCAAAATTATAATTATGAGTATGAGAGTGGAAAATAGAACATCTAATCGTGATAATTACCACCATACAAAGGCAATGTTATCGCTGTATTGGGAAAAATTATATTTATATATAAAGGTGACGTGTCAAGACACGTGGATTAGTCAAATGGTCAAAGAATCGCAATTAACCACGAGTCAGGAGTTACAACAGATGCGAGCAAGGAAAGAGGAAGAGGCACGGGACATCAGACAAGTAACATGGCGCCCGTACCTATTTAAGTCATTTATATCCGAGAAGCAGAAGGAATGAATCTGACAGCATACGAGGGTCCAAATACAATATTTGATAAGCATTAAATGCTGAAAACGTTAGAGAATCTGTCTTAAATGTAATGATTATGTAACGTAGCATTCAATATCATTTATTGCCCATAATAACCTTATTATGACCAAGGCAAGGCACTTACATCTAAGATAGCTATAAAAGGAGAAGACTGAACAATTGTAAGGACACGAAAAATCATCTGAATATACTTTGGTTTACTTGCTTTATTTAATTATATTCTGGCTATTCAAATTATTCTCTTTCATATATTATTGCAATTATCAGTAACCCGTGTTCTTCTAAAATATAGCTTTAGTCAAAATTTCATATTTTGGTTAAACAAATTGGTTTCGTTTAAGTGTGTGTTGTCTCATCTATAATCTTAACATGTTAGAGAATGCATACATTTATGCATTTAATTATTTGATTATCTTTTCTAGACCTTTTACTCATTTAACACTACACCTAGACACTAATGTACAAATGGTGGATACAATCTTATCATCAATTGCTTAACTTGCCAAATATCTAAAATGTCTCGTTTCAACATCCCTCCAATCTATAATCTATATCATGATAGAGTTAATGTGCCATCTTCCTGGTTCCAGCAACATTTGGCACCAAAAAGAAATTGTGCATTTAGTGTGCTACAGTTATTTATTTATTTATTGGGGATAAAGGTGGTGTGCAATTCAGCTTAGGAGCACAACAATTATTTTATTGATATCTGTGTTCTCTCACAAGTACAAAGTATCGCGTAATTTTGTACCAAAGTTTATGCAGATGGAATAAACTTGGTCAATGTAAAGATTTTATTAATTTTTAGAGTAACATTGGACAAGGCCAATAATTTATTGGATATTTGACTGCTTATCATTTTTAATTTGAAATGTGGAACTCTCAGATGTTGGCCCAAGTAAAGGTTAGTTTTGAAGACTGACAAAGGAACTCAGACATGAACCAGGTCCATCCCGGTTGAGCACAAATACGAATAGATTTGAGCACGTGGGATGCACGTGAAGGAGATAAACGTAACTTGACAGAATTTATATCTCCTGATCCTGATCGAAAAGGTTGCATAATTGATAAGGAGAAGGACTCCTTACTCAAAGAGAACACTATTCAAGAAAGGGAAGGAGTTAGAGATTGATATCAACTAGAACTCTTCCGCCAAGGAAGAGTAGCGTCAGAATTCTAGTTAATCTTTATTTCTAACTCTATAAATATCAGTGTTGTTCTCTTTTACAGGCAACGCACATAAGCAGAAGTTAAACGTGAATTGAGAGCAAAATAGCAAGGCAATTTTGCAAGCAGTTCGTGTGTGATTCAAGTGTGCAAACCTGAAGCTACATGAACCAGATAGAAGAACCAGTTCCAAGTGTCTGTCTTTTATTCTTATTCAATTGTAGTAGGTGTTTTCATATTGTACCTTTCAGCTTTATCTAGAGGCAACTGTAATAGGTACTCAGAGTTTTCAAGTTAGAGTTAACTTGAAGTTATCGCAACAGTTAGAGGCTGTGTGCTACAACGGGATTAGAGTTAGTCCTAGGCTTACAAAAGAATTTTTGTAAATGCAATTTTTGGCTCAGTGATTTTAGTGGAGAGTTTTGGAAAAATCCTACTGGAAAGTAGGTCGTGGTTTTTTCACCTTTTGAGCCAGGTGTTTTCCACGTAAGATACTAGTGTTCTTTACTTTTCGCATTTACTATTTCTGCAATAGTAGGTTAAGGAACACTTAGAAGAACCAGGTCCTTCTATAATTAATTTAAGCGAAAAATTGGTCACCACACAAATCACCCCCTGTTGTGTGGTATTGAAGTATAAAACATTATTTGGTATCAGAGCGGGTTATCCTTGAAGAGGCTAACACCTTAGGAACAGATCAAGATGAGTGCACCACCTGGAAACTGGGAAGGACAATCCACTGATAGGCCTCCACTCTTTAATGGTCAGTACTACTCTTGGTGGAAAAACAGGATAAGAGATTACATCATCGGAGAAGACTATGAGCTATGGGACATTGTCACTGATTGTCCCCTGGCTACCATGAAGAAGAATGATGAAGGAGTAGATTTGCCAAAAACAAGAGCTGACCGCAATGCTGAGGACTTAAGGAAGTGGGAAAAGAATGCTAAGGCCAAGAAATGGCTTGTGTGTGGACTTGGTCCAGACGAGTACAGTAGAATTCAAAGTTGTACCACTGCTAAGGAAATCTAGGACACTCTGCAAGTGGCTCACGAAGGAACTCCTCAAGTGAAGAGGTCAAGAGGAACACTGTTGTATTCTCAATATGAGAATTTCACCATGAAGGAAGGAGAAAACATCCAAGAGATGTATACAAGGTTCACCACACTAACAAATGAACTTAAGTCTCTTGGAAGGGTTATTCTTGAAGAAGACAAAGTTGAGAAAATTTTGACAAGGGTTTTGCCAGTCACTTGGGAAAGCAAAATCACTACAATTCAGGAATCAAAGAACATTGCCACTCTTAAGTTGGACGAGCTAATTGGAAATCTCACTGCCTATGAACTTAGAAGGCAAACCATGAAGATGGATGCACCCAAAAAGTAAAGGAGCTTGGCTCTCAGAATCACTAAAGGTGCTGATCTAGAAGAGGACGAAATGGCTATGATCACAAAGGACTTCAAGAAGTATCTAATGAGAGGAAAGGGTTCTTCAAGAGGTGCAAGCTACAACAAACC
This sequence comes from Nicotiana attenuata, assembly GCF_001879085.1. NCBI lineage: Eukaryota > Viridiplantae > Streptophyta > Magnoliopsida > Solanales > Solanaceae > Nicotiana > Nicotiana attenuata. The sequence goes on from NW_017672495.1 coordinate 174,323, forward strand.
AAGGGTTCCTCAAAAAAACAGACCAACGAGGGCTGCTACAAGTGTGGTAAGACTGATCACCACATCAAAAACTGTCCTCAGCGGGAAATTAAATAGAAGAAGGAAAGGGTTGAACAAAGAAATAGGAAGAAGGAACAGGTTCATCCCAAGAATAACAAAGGATCAACAAAGGCTATGGTTGCTGCCTGGGGAGAAAGCTCAGATGAGGATTCAGAGGATGAAGATGGAAATGAACAAACACTTATGGCCAGGGAGAATCTGATGAGGAAGCTGAGGTAAGTGTGATTCATCTCAAAGACAATATTAAGTTTTTGTCTAAAGAAAGTCTATCTGAGTTACTTCTACATTTCATTGATGAATCTGAGGTCATAAATAATGAAAAGGAACAACTGTCTAAGGAATGTGTGATTTTGAAAGCTAAGTGCAAAAATTTGAAACTTAGGGCTAGTGAAAGTGATAGTAAAAATGCTGAGTTAAAGAACCAGGTTCTTTAACTTGACACCATTGTGCTAGAGCTTAGATCTGAAAATTTAAAACTGAAATTAGGAACAGGAAAAAAGAAAGCTGATCACACATATCTCACTTTAAAAGAAAATCTAGGAAAAATGAAAGATGGGTTGTACAAAAAAGATGAGCAGATAAGAGTCCTAAAGGAAGATCTAAGCAAGGTTAAGCACGAGCTAGACAGAACATGTAAATGGAATAGGTCCTCTGATGCACTTTCATGGCTACAAGAACACCATAGTAGCAATAAGAGAGGACTTGGCTACGGACCCTGCACCTAAGTGGGATCCCAAAAGCAAGTACATCACACTTCCTGAGAACAAAATCTGCACACACTGTGGTAAGACTAGTCACTACAAAAGTGAATGTACTGCAAAAGAAAAGGCTAGTCAAAAGAACAAAATATTTGTTCAAGGGAAAAATAGGCTGCCATGATGGGCTAAAAAGAATCTAATTCACCCTTTTGCCTATAGAAAGGGACTCAAAGTAGTTTGGGTTCCTAAGACTAACCCCTGATTTCCTTTTCCAGGTCCAAGTGAAGGGGAGCAGTCAAATATGGTACATGGATAGTGGCTGCTCAAAGCATATGACAGGAAGCAAGAACTAGTTCCTTTCACTTGAGGACCTCAAAGGAGGAAATGTCTCCTTTAGAAATGGTAAGAAAGGTGAAATCATTGGGGTTGGAAAGGTAGGTAAGACAGACTTACACTCCATTGAGAATGTCTACTTGATAGATGGCTTGAAATACAGCCTAATCAGTGTATCACAACTGTGTGACAGAGGTAGTTTTGTAGCATTCACCTCTACCAAATGTTTTATGATAAATCTTACCACTGACAAGATTGTTTTGCAAGGAAAAAGAGTAAACAATATATACATTGTAGATCTATCCACTCTTTCAGAAAATGAACTCACTTGCTTAAGTGTATTGGACAAAGATCCCCTCCTTTGGCACAAGAGACTCGGACATGCAAGTCTAAGTCAACTCAACAAATTAGTCTCCAAGGACCTGGTGATAGGGATGCCTAACATCAAGTTTAAGGAAGATAAAGTTTGTGAGGCTTGTGCAAGGGGAAAGCAAGTAAGATCCTTTTTTAAATGCAAGAAAGTGGTAAGTACAACCAGATCGATGGAACTGGTTCATATGGATCTCTGTGGTCCAATGAGAACTTTAAGTAGAGGTGGAAAAAGATATGTGATGGTGCTTGTTGATGATTCTCTAGGTTCACCTGGACATTGTTTTTAACATCTAAAGATGAAGCATTTGACATGTTTACTTCTTTTGTTAGAAAAACTCAGAAACAACTAGGTAATCAACTTGCATCAATTAGGTCTGATCATGGAACTGAATTTAAAAATGCTAGGTTTGCTGAATTTTGTGATGTGCATGGGATAGATCATAATTTTCTACTCCTAGGACTCCACAACAAAAATGGATTAGTTGAAAGAAAGAATAGGACACTTGAAGATATGGCTAGGACTATGCTTCTTTCTAGTAAACTGCCCCATAGTTTCTGGGCAGAAGCTGTAAATACTGCATGTTACATCATTAATAGGTACATTACTAGACCTCTTGTAGAGACGACTCCCTATGAGTTACTTAAAGGGAGAAAACTAAATATATCCCATCTTAGATCATTTGGATGCAAGTGCTTTGTGCACAATAATGGAAAAGACTCCCTAGGTAAGTTTGATCCCAGAAGTGATGAGGGAGTATTCTTGGGATATTCTTCACATAGCAAAGCTTATAAAGTGTATAACAAAAGAACTATGTGTATAGAAGAAAGTGTACATATGATTTTTGATGGAACTAACATTCTTTCTGAGAGACAGGAACATGAAGATGAAGTTATTGGGCTGGTAAGAAGTTTAAATGAAATCACAGCCCAGGTTGAAGCTGCACCCGAAAAAAGGAACAGGTGATGGAACAGGTTCTTCCATCCAGGGCAACTTGACAGGGGGAACTGAACAAAGAGGAACTGGATCTAATACCTCAATGGAACCTGTCCATGAGCATGTTCCTCAGCAACAAAACATGGGAGAAACATCAAGCGGAAACGAGTTGGTTGTGAAACCTTACAAGTATCAACGTTCTCATCCCATTGAGAACATAATTACTGATCCAACTTCTGGAATTAAAACTAGATCTTCATTAAAGAATCTTCGTGTTTTTGATGCTTTCTTATCTCTTATTGATCTAAAAATATTGCTGAGGCTTTGCAGGATGCAGACTAGTAAATGCAATGCAAGATGAACTCAACTAGTTTGAAAGGAGTCAAGTTTGGCATCTGGTTCCAAGACCCAAGGACAGATCAGTAATTGGCACAAAATGGGTCTTTAGAAACAAACTTGATTAAGATGGAACTGTTACAAGGAACAAGGCAAGATTGGTGGTTCAAGGATATAGCCAAAAGGAGGGCATAGACTATGATGAGACCTTTGCTCCAGTTGCAAGGTTGGAAGCAATTAGACTCCTCATAGACTTTGCTGCTTACATGGAATTTACTCTTCACCAAATGGATGTCAAGAGTTCCTTCCTCAATGGCTATTTAAAGGAAGAAGTGTTTGTCAAGCAACCTCCAGGGTTTGAAACAAGGAGTGTCCTAATCATGATACAGACTTGACAAGGCACTCTATGGACTCAAGCAGGCTCCTAGAGTATGGTATGAAAGAATATCAAAATTCCTGCTTGAACATGGCTACAAGAGAGGTAAAATCGATAACACTCTATTCTTGAGGCAAAAAGGTAAAGATCTTCTAGTAGTACAGATATATGTTGATGACATAATTTTTGGAGCAACTACTGAAAAACTAAGTAAGGAATTTGCTAAACTAATGGGGAGTGAATTTGAAATGAGTATGATGGATGAACTTAATTTCTTTTAAGGCTTACAAATTAAACAAAACTCAAATGGAACTATGATCCATCAGCAGAAATATGTAAAAGAGTTGCTTAAAAAGTTTAAAATGGAAGAATCAAAGGAAATCGATACTCCTATTGCAACAGCCACAAAATTGGACATAGATGAACCTGGTTCATCTGTTGATCAGAAGTTGTATAGAGGAATGATTGGTTTGCTTTTTTATCTTACTGCTAGCAGACCTGACATTGTTTTCAGTATAGGGCTTTGTGCTCGATTTCAAGAAAATCCAAAAGAATCCCACTTGACCGCTGTCAAGAGAATATTGAGATACTTGAAAGGCACCACTGACCTTTGCCTTTGGTGTCCAAAAGGTAGTAATTTTAACCTAGTGGGATATGCTGACGCTGATTATGCAGGTTTTCTTATAGACAGGAAGAGCACCTCAGGTATGGAACACTTTCTTGGTTCATGTCTTGTGTCATGGGCAACTAAAAAGCAAAATTCAGTGGCCTTATCTACTGCTGAAGCTGAGTATGTTGCTGCTGCTTCATGTTGTGCTCAATTGCTGTGGATCAAACAACAATTGATGGATTTTGGAATTCATGTTGGTTGCATCCTTGTTTTTTGTGATAACACTAGTGCTATTAGTATGACAAAGAACCCGGTTCATCATAAGACAACTAAGCACATAGATGTTAGGCACCACTTTTTTGAGGGACAACTATGAGAAAGGCTTGATCACTGTAGAGTTTTGTGCTACTGATAAGCAGATTGCTGACATCTTTACAAAAGCACTGGGTAGATAGGACTTTGAAAGGAACAGGATAGAATTAGGGGTGACTAATATCACCTAATGGAACCAGTTCAAAATGCACAATGAAAAAAATGAAAAAAAATTAATTTTGGTTAGAAAATTTGGAACTTGTGTAAATAACTAGATTAATCTTGCTCGGTCTCATACTGTAAATAGTATACTCCTATGCCATGTGTTAATATGACTCACTTATCTCTAACGAAATTTTCTCTATTTTGGCAAATTGAGACATGATCAAGAGGATTCTCTGTGAAGAACCTGGTTCATCAGTGCTGGTTCATCTGAATAGCGAGGTATGTTTTCTACACTCCGCACATTTTGAAATACTAATATTTAACTCATGAGCAGAGTCCTACCCACGTCCAAAATCTTCAAAAGCCTATCCAATTAAGTTTGAACCAGTTCCGTTTTCAACAAGAATCCTCACCGTGTTAAAATGCCTAGATTCTAGGGAAGCCTAACCGACTATTCAAACTAAAATTTCAGGATGATTAGACTTCTATTTGACTGCTAAAGCTGTCGTTGTGTATTAATTTCCCTCCTCTTTTAAATCCCTCATCATCATCCCTGCCACTCTCTCATAATTCCCAAAAACTGTCAAAATTTCTCTCTTGTCTTTTCTTCCAAAATTCAACGCACCCATCTTCTTCCTCACAGAATCAAAAGAAATGACTAACCCTCAAGATAACCCTGGTACACCTCCTCCACCTACCCCCTCCGATTCCTCCACTACTCCTCAACCCAGCACTACCCCTCAACCTAGGAGAAGGCGAATAAAAATCCTTGCTCGAAAAAATATGGCTACAGATGCACTTTTAAGGAAATTAAACGCACAGTTACAGGCTAGTCAAACCCAGGACTCCCAAAATTCTGATTAATCTTTCAAGTCGGCAACTGAGGGGGAAGGAACTGGGTCTTCCGATTCTGAGCAGGTAACATATGTGCAAAATCTTTCTACTGAGGTCATCTCCGATTTGGCCGAAAATTTGGAAAATAGATTTATATTGGTTGGGTCTGTGGTGGATGTGGAAACGACTAAGTCAAGAAGGAGAGGAGTAAAAATAAAGAGAAAAAGAAAAAGAGAGTGAGGGTGTGCATAGTGATGAGAGGGGAAAAGGGAAAGAAGTGGTTGATTCTTCACCCGCCTCTGAAATTGTTAGAAAGGCTATATGTGGAGCTGAGCCAGACAAGGTGGAAGAAAGAAGCAAGAACGCAAGGGGAAGTGGATCGGGAGAAGCCGCTGAAGGGCTAGTGAATCTTGGAAACCAAGCAGATGAACCTGGTTCATCTGTTGAGGAAACACTGCTGATCTATTGAAAAGGTTAGGTGAGAGTTACAAACCCAAGAAGACAAGAATCCCTAAAGCAACTACCCCTGGCGCAGCTGAGCCAATAAGAAAAGGAAGGCAGCTCTTTCTGAAACTTCTAAAATTCATCTCCCAAGAGGAAGAACTACAAGGAGCAAGTTAAAGAAAAGTGAGGAGGAGTTGCAGAGAGCTTTAGAGGAGAATAAGAAGAAAAAGAGTGGAAAAGGGAAAAGAAAAAGTGGTTGAGCCTGATGAGGCTGTTGAAGTGGATGAGATGGACCTGGTCCATCAAGGTGAACAGGTAACTGTTGAGGTGGAGGTTCAGACCCCTAAGCCCAAGAAAGCCAAGACTTCCCCAAAGAAGTCTTCATCTGTATCTAAGTCTGCTGAACCCTCTACCTTGGCTAAACGGACAAGGTATGCAGTGAAAGACAAGCAAGTGAAAATTACTGAAGAAGAAGAATGGAGTGGTGAAGAGGAGGATGAGTCTGATAATGAAAAGGACAAGCTGGCCAAGTTTGGCAAATGAACTATCTTGAAGGGCAGACTCTTGAAGGACTTGGAGGAAGAAGGGATGGTTCTACTGCTTGAAAGGCTAGAGGTACAGGGGTGGACGGACATGGTCCTTCAATTAGATGGAAGACTGGCCAGAAATGAGGTTGTTGAATTCATGGCAAATGCTGAGGTAAAGGATGGAAGAGTCACCAGCCTGGTGAAAGGGGTTCAAATTTCCTTTGATGCAAAAGAGCTGGGCGAAATCCTTGGTATACCCTCTGAAGGTTATGATGATTATACAAGGCAGAAATGGCCAAGTATGGACTCCCTTCCTACTGCCCTAGCCATTACTAGGAAATTCGGTGATAATAAAGAAGTATGTGAGCCAAAGGTTGTTTATAAGAGTGAAATAAATCCACCCCACAAGGTGTTGTTTGAATTCGTCAACAAGTATGTGCTGCCTATGCAGGAAAGAAGGCACATTGCCAACTACATGGACTTGGTTTTGACGGAATATCTGGATAGTGGGCAGCAGATCAACTGGCCTGGGTTTATAGTTAAGCTTCTAGATCGGGTTATCAATGGCTCCAAGGCCCATGCCAATCCTTAAGGCTGCATTCTCACTACTGCTCTTGCTCACTGTAAGGTGCCATTGAGGAAGTGGGAGATGGCCACAAGCAAAGACCATTTTGGAATCAATACTCTGATTGCTTGTGATTATGAGATCACTGCCATTCCCAATGAACCTGTTTTATCTAAAAAGACACCTGTCAACAGCAAGGTCAGAGCCCTAGTGCATGAGAGTGGGGCAAAGGATGCTGAGATAGCAAGGCTGAAGACTCGTTTGCAAAGGTAGAATCAGAGAGAGATGCTCTCAGAACTGAGCTCACAAAGGAAAAGGAGAAGAATGATGGAATTCTTCAAGACATGCTGTACCTTCTCCAACCAAAACCCAAGCCCCCAGTTCTTTCAAGCCTTAATTTCCTAGTCCTGCCTAGACCATTCACTGACCCAGATTCGGGATCTTTCTTTTTGTTGCTCATGTTTTAAATGTTTTTGTTTCTTTTTGTGGATTGTGGTAGAATCATATTCTCTATCAATGAAGTTTGCTGCTTTTGCTCTTATTGACTGTTTATATTTCCTTGATAGTTTGAATTTGTAGTTGATTATTGATGATTAGTCCATGAATGCATTTTGCAGTTGCTCCAGTGGCCATGAGTAATTTTTAAAATCTGGGAATCACATATTTTTATTCAACTTTTTGATGATGCCAAAAGGAGGAAAAGAAGTTGTGCTTTATACTCTGAACAGTGATGTTTATAACATAATGAACCTGGTCCTTGATGATAAGTGAAAAATATTTCTAACATTGTGTTGATGTTGAGCTGAGTTTAAACAGGGCCTAAGTGTATGAAAAGCATAGAGTTTGTCATCATCAAAAAGGGAGAACTTATTATCCCAAGTAAAGATTAGTTTTGAAGACTGACAAAAGAACTCAGACATGAACCAGGTCCATCCCGGTTGAGCACAAATACGGATAGACTTGAGCATGTGGGATGCACGTGAAGGAGATAAACCTAACTTGACAGAATTGATATCTCCTGATCCTGATCGAAAAGGTTGCATAATTGATAAGGAGAAGGACTCCTTACTCAAAGAGAACACTGTTCAAGAAAGGGAAGGAGTTAAAGGTTGAGATCAACTAGAACTCTTCCACCAAGGAAGAGTAGTGTAAGAATTCTAGTTAATCTTTATTTACTAACTCTATAAATATCAGTGTTGTTCTCTTTTGCAGGCAACTCACATAAGCAGAAGTTAAACGTGAATTGAGAGCAAAATAGCAAGGCAATTTTGCAAGCAGTTCGTGTGTGTTTCAAGTGTGCAAACCTAAAGCTACATGAACCAGATAGAAGAACCAGTCCCAAGTGTCTGTCTTTTATTCTTATTCAATTGTAGTAGGTATTTTCATATTGTACCTTTCAGCTTTATCTAGAGGAAATTGTAATAGGTACTCAGAGTTTTCAAGTTAGAGTTAACTTGAAGTTATCGCAATAGTTAGAGGTTGTTTGCTACAACGGGATTAGAGTTATTCCTAGGTTTACAAAAGAGTTTTTGTAAATACAGTTTTTGGCTCAGTGATTTTAGTGGAGAGTTTTGGGAAAATCCTACTGGAAAGTAGGTCGTGGTTTTTTCACCTTTTGAGCCAGGTGTTTTCCACATAAAATACTTGTGTTCTTTACTTTCCGCATTTACTATTTCTGCAATAGTAGGTTAAGGAACACTTAGAAGAACCAGGTCCTTCCATAATCAGTTTAAGCGAAAAATTGGTCACCACACAAATTACCCCCCCCCCCCCCCATCCTCTTGTGTGGTATTGAAGTATAAAACATCATTTGGTATCAGAGCGGGTTATCCTTGAAGAGGCTAACACCTTAGGAGCATATCAAGATGAGTGCACCACCTGGAAACTAGGAACGGCAATCCACTGCTAGGCCTCTACTCTTTAATGGCCAGTACTACTCTTGGTGGAAAAACAGGATGAGAGATCACATCATCAGATCTCTAAGGTCTAAGGATATCACTTTGAATTGAGGACAGAAGATTAGGGGGTGGCGGTGGGGGTTGGGCGGGGGAACTTGATAACACCAGAAGTTGGGAGAGTTTGCCCCATATTCGAGATGTTATCTTTTAGGTATTTCAAGAAAGTACAAGAGGGGGGTGAATTGTAACCAATTAAAATTCTAGTTGACTAAGTGTGAGTTTAGTCGACTAGGTTTTGCACAGTGAACAATTTTAGTAAGAATGAAATAGACTAACAGAAAAGTAAAGAAGGCACAATAGTTTTTATACCGGTGTGGTACGTACGTCCAGTTCCCTTGGGTCACAAGGGTTCTCTTAGATCTTTGATAAAGGATTACAAAAGTGATTGTTTTAGTGCGTTCACCATCAACGATGCTCAGCAACAGTGATTTCTGTAATGTTTACACAACTCTCTTTTGTGTTCTAACTCTTCCTATCTTTTATGACACTTGTAGACTCAAGAATACAGTGTTTTTACTAAGAACTAAAAAGGCTTAGACAACAGCTTTTGTAGTTGCGTGAAGTTCAATGTCCTTCTGCTTCTTCCTTTATAGCTTCATCAGTCTTTTGCTTCCTTGATTCCTGGGATTGTACTGAGCAATTTTAGGAATCTTTTCCTTGTGAGGCACGCACTTCTAAGAGAAAGACCCAAGGATTGCCTCATGAATCTAGCTTGAAATGGTAGCTAGATTTGTCTCTCTTTCCTTATGAATTGCTTACTTGACAGGAGATAATCTTGGTTGATTGCTTCAATCTTGGCTTTCTTGATGAATCTTGTAGGTTTGATTGCTATCCGTGATTTGCTCCATTCTTGCATGTTTGAGGATCTTTGTTAACACTAATTAGTATGTCCGTGATTTGTTCCATTTTTTCACACTTGAAAATCTTGATCAATTGTTGATTGATTCCCTTCTTCTTAGACTGACTGATTTATTTACCATATAAGGCAATGGTTTAAGATACATAGCCATTGAGTGGATCTTCATTCCTTTTAGCAATGTTGTTGCTCACCAGAATCTGCATACAATAATATAACATTAGTCGAGGCTTCTTTAGGATTATTGATCATTATTCAAATTTTGAACTTAACAATCTCCCCATTTTTTATTAAGACAATAAGCTAAAAAGAGTTTGACTAATTTATGGATACTTCCCTTTTCTTTTCAAGTGTGCTCCCCCTGTCTTCAAGCTAGTTCTTGGGTGTTGATTTGAATCTGCACTTTTGAACCTGCACTCTTTTTCTTTCTTCTCCCCCTTTGACATCAATCAAAAAGAGCAAGAGAAACTACTTGCAGTAATAGTACTAACTAAGCAGGCATAAAATTTGTACAACTAAGTAGTTATAGTGAGCATAGTCGACTGATGCTCATCCCAGACACAGCCAAAAGAAATAGTCTTTAACTACCACATAAAACAAAAAGCAAAAAGCTTGTCTTAAGCATCCCAAACATTCAATTCCTTCCAAGAAAATATTTCAGGGTGTTGATCACTTTAGTGCAGAAGCTTTCATAGGAGGCATCAATGTCCTTGGTGACTTTGGTAAGCTTCTCAATGACATCCTGCATGGCGCTGATTCCTTGCCTCCTTATGGCTTGAAAAGTGATCCTAAGCTTAGCCACGTCTGCTCTTATTTCCTTGGTTACTTCTCTGATATTGTCCACCTGCTCCTGCATAGAGGTTAGTAATTCCTTGATACCTACAATGTTGTGCTGCATCAGCATCAGCTGGTCTGAAGAAGAGGATTTGTTGGCTTCATATTTGATTCCCCCACTGCTCTAAGTAGGGATGACCTCTGGTGCTTTGTCCTTCTTAAGCCAAGTTCCCTCAATCAAGGTATACCCCATCATGCCAAAGGCAGTCTTGTCATAGGTGTTAGACATAGTCTTTGGAGCATAGAGAGATAGGTCCACTTTCATGACTTTCAGGATGTGAGAGACTAGTAAACCATAGGGCAGGCTGCTCGCAGAAGATGAAACGTCCCTGATACTTTCAAGCATGTATTGACGCACCCAAGAAAACCAGTTGATAGCTTTAACATTCACCAAATAATACAGAACAAATACATCTTTGAGAGACAGAGTACTCAGAGAACCAGTACGAGGTAGCAAGGTGGTTGCAATAATATGGGCTAGAATACGATGTTCAAATTTCAAATTCTTAGGACCTATATCATGGGGGTTTTCAGACAGAACACTTTTGGCCTCATCAAAAGATACTTCAAAATTATCTGGCCAGGAATGTTGCACAAAAAAATTGTATCCAACAAAGATTTTTTCAAATTGATAAATCAAGGATAATGCGAGTTCCTAAGACCATGGTTTCTAAATCGTCTTTATCATTCACAAAAAAGATTGCATAAAACATATGCACATGCTCTTCATAGTAGGGTTGGGCATATATCGGGTAAAACCAATAACCCAAATTGTTAATTGTTTATTGGATTATCGGTATCGAGTTATTGGGTTAACGGTTCAGTAACAGTTTAGAATTTTTTCACTATTGGGTTATCGGTTCGGGCCTCAGTTTGCCATTTTTTCTAAATGGTTAACCAATAACCCGATAAGAATCAATAAAATTATGACTTTACCCTTAATTATATACATATGCTAGGGCTTCAGTTTATTCTCTCCTATTCTTTCTCAGCCGCACTCTTCAGTTGCTTCATCTTCATTCTTTATAGACCTTAGTAGTTACTCCTAGTGTAAGTCTTTAGTCTTATACATTAGGCTTTTAATATCTATAACAAAATTCATCTTTATATTGGTATTTTTGACTATTAATGATTCTTTATTTATTTTTTTTTCGTTTCTTAATTTTGTGAGCTCACGTTGTGCAGCCTATACCTACTACCAATTTCTCTTCGCACTTATCAATTCTCAATCGAAAATCTTCGTCGGTTTTGGGTATATTTTTTAACATTATTCTTCTGTACAGTACGCTGAGCTTTGACAACAGGACAACATTTTCTTGCCTTCTAGGTGTTTTTCATTTCTGTGTTAGTATTGCCCATGCACAGATCGAGGTTTTGCTCTATGGTTTCTTTTTTCAGGTTAGGCATTTGGCAAACAACATCCAGTTTATCTTGGACCGTTAGTACTATATGTTTGGACTTGTTAATTTTAAGGTGAAATTGCTACTACTTTGTATTATTATTAATGTATTTGGACAACTGTTGTTGAAGAATTAGTACTATTCCAGTTGTTTCCACCGGACATAACGCAGAAATGGATAGTATACTATATGTGAATTCTTCTCTTTTTTGCTTAACTCCAGTGAATTGTCTTCTCTGTTTTGCTTAACTCTAGATTGAATTATCTTATCGGTTAAACCGATAATCGATATCTAATCGGTTCGGTTAGCGGTTTATTAAATTTGTAAGCTGATAACTGATATGCTAAACCAATTATATTCATAACCGAACCGAACTGACTGATGCCCACCCCTACTTCATAGACAGCATCACCAACAGTAGCAAATAGAGAGACAAGTTTTTGAGTTCCAAAAACAGACAGAACATCACAGTGAGAGTTTTGTATAGACTTTAAACTTATAGTGCGACCAAAAGCAATTAACTTTCCTTTGAAGGCGAAAAACCTAGCCTTCTCCTCAGGACCATAGAAAATCATCTTGTCTTCAAGACCAAACTCTATACTTTCAATTTTTTCCTTTTTCTAGAGAGGATTATTTGGGGATAGACTCTATTGGTCATTTTCCTGCCCTCTTTTGAGATATGAGAATGTCTTCTTGAGAGCCACTCGAATATTCTTCAGTGAGTAAGTGATTTGTGCTTTCGGAGGACTCGACATCAACAGGGTCATCTTTGGTTTTCTTAAATCGGTGGCTTCTTCTGGGTATGGAAGAGGAAGGAGAGGGTTTTGCTTTGGCCATGAGTGAAAGAAATGAGAGAGAAGAAGTTTGGTTTCTTTGATAGAATGGGAGATATAATCTAGGAAGGAGGAGTTAAAAAGCACTAAAATGGACGCCTCGATTCCCGGAGAGACGTATGAAAGGCAACTGAAAGTTGCCTTCTGCAAAACTACCCCGTCAGTTCACAATAAATGAGTATGAAGACTAATCAAGTACTAAAAGATTTTTTGGAAAAAATAACAAGATATATGGAAATAAATAAAAGTAATTATAGAAAACATCAAACACGGTTATGAGGGAATTGTACAGATACCAATTTTGTTCCGAAGGAAACAAAATCTTTCTTCAAGCAAAGGTTTTGTAAAAATATCTGCTAACTGATTTTCAATATTAACAAATTCTAACACAATATCTCCTTTAGCAACATGATCGCGTATAAAATGATGCTTGATCTCAATATGCTCCCTAGAATGATGCACAGAGTTTTTTGATAAACAAATTGTCACACATAATAGGAACAGAATTAAGACATAAATCATAATCTAATAGTTGATGCATGATCCATAGTACTTGTGTGCAGCAGTTGCCTACTGCCAAATATTCCGCCTCTGTGGTGGATAAGGCCACACAGCTTTGTTTCTTATTGTGCCGGGATATAAGGGATTTTTCAAGTAATTGGCACGTTCCACTTGTGCTTTTTCTATCAAGCTTATCTCCTGCAAAATCTGCATCTGAAAAGCCTTTGAGATCAAAATTTCAAAACTTTCATACCATAAGCCATAGTCGACTGTCCCTATCAAATATCTGATAATACGTTTAACAGCAGTCAAGTGAGATTCTTTAGGAGCTGACTGATATCTAGCACATTTGCAAACGCTAAACATAATATCTGGTCGACTAGCTGTAAGATATAGTAATGAGCCTCGATACATTGTTTCATCAACACTCGTACCATTTTTTGTCTTCATCCAAAGTAGTCGATGGACTCATAGGTGTTCCTATGGCCTTTTGCATTAGACATACCAAACTTTTTGATGAGTTCTTTCGTGTACATTGTTTGACTCATGAGATTTCCTTTTGTACTTGCTTGATTTGAAGTCCAAGGAGTAACGTAGTTCTCCATCATACTCTATTTCAAAATTCTCTTTCATGATG
>NW_017672496.1:0-2230 GCF_001879085.1 Nicotiana attenuata
GGAGAGGGTAGACAAGATCCCCGGCGCTCCCAAGTTGCTACCAAAACGCGACGTGGGGAGCTTCGTTGAACAACCATACACTGAAGAAGCTGCCCCTCACCCTATCCCAAAAACCTTCAAGATGCCACCCCACTTGAAGGTATATGACGGAATCACAGATCCCGAGGATAATTTAATCCACTATGTCACTGCTGTAAAGGGAAACGACCTATCAAAAGAACAGGTACCATCGGTGCTGCTGAAGAAGTTTGGTGAGACGTTGACAGGAGGGGCCCTAACGTGGTACTCTCAGCTACCAGCTTAGACGATTCAACGTTCGAGGAAATGGCGGATAAGTTCGTCACCGCCCATGCAGGTGCAAAGAAAGCGGAAGCAAGGGTCAACGGCATCTTCGCCGTTAGGCAAACCACAGGGGAGGGACTCAGGGACTTCCTAGCCAGGTTTAATAGGGTAAGGATGAGTCTACCAAACGTATCGGAAGGTATGGCAGTTGCCGCTTTCCATAACGGGCTAAACAGGAATGGTTCGAGGGCAACCAAGAAGCTACTAAGCCGCCTCATGAAATATCCCCCTACCACATGGGAGGAAATCCACAACGCCTATTGCGCTGAGGTACGAGCGGACGAGGATGATCTTAATGGGCCGACCCAATGGCTAACAACGATACACTCAGAAACAAGGAGGGATCGACGCAATGAAGGACGACGGGAACAACTCCCACGCTCCAACAAAGACCGACACCAGCCATACACCAGATCCTCCCATCCACCACCAAGGCATACGGACGCGCTACAGCGACACGTCGCCCCACTCCGAAATGAAAGAGGTACGCCTCCTTTATTATCCGCCCATAACTTTTGTGTGTCTCCTTCAGAAATAGTGTACGCACTGGAGAAGCTGGGCACTAAAGTGTAGTGGCCGCAGAAGATGAAATCAGACCCCGCCACAAGGAAATCAAACGTCCTATGTGAGTTCCATCAGGAACGGGGGCACAAAACCGAAGACTGCATAGGCCTACGGCAAGAGGTGGTCAGGATGCTGAACCAGGGATACCTGAGGGAATTACTCAGTGACAAAGGGAAAATCAACTTTGCAGGCGGACGGGAACAACCCCACGGGCCGCCGAAGACGCCCTCCCCAGCACGCACGATAAACATGATCGTCGGAGGCGGCGATGACTTAGCGATCAATCACGTCAAGTTCACCACCACGCACAAACTAAAGCGGACCATCGCCCATGAACGGTATGAAGAGTTCGAAGATAGTATCACCTTCGTTAAGTCTGATGCCGACGATTTGTCTTTCCCTCATTACGATGCTTTAGTTATCACTTTACGTATCGCTGATACAGATGTTAACAGAATCATGATTGACGACGGAAGTGGCGCCTGTATTATCCACCCGAGGGTCCTTGTACAAATGGGACTCGAGGATAAGGTAATACCGCGTTGCATAACACTAACTGGTTTTAACAATGCAGTGGAACAGACATCCGGAGAAATATCACTGCCCGTTTTAGCAGGAGGAGTCACGCTGGAAACAACTTTCCAGGTGATGAACCAGGAAACGGCGTACAACGTCATCATAGGGCGCCCGTGGATACACGCCATGCGAGCGGTCCCTTCAAGCCTTTACCAAGTGATCAAATTCCCTACCCTATGGGAAGTATTCAGCATTCGAGGCGAGCCGCGCACCGCACAGGAATGCTACAAAATAGCTCAAGATTGCGCCCACACCCAACAACTGAGGGGGGCGAGCGCGGAGGCATAGCAATTAGCTGTGTCGGGGACTAAGGTCAACCCGACAACGGACGCCGTTAGAGACCCCGACGTCGTGGAGGCCTGTAAAGCAACGGTCGAAGATCTCGACCCAGTCCAATTGGACGACACCGACCTTACGAAGAAAGCCTACATCGGGCACGGCCTCGCCAACCCAAGTAAGTATCGTGAATTCCTAACTAACCATGCAGATTTGTTCGCTTTTTCCCATTCAGATATGCCGGGAATCCCGCGGGACATCGCCACCCACAAGCTGAATGTCGATCCATTACATCCGCCCGTGCGACAGATGAGAAGGAAATCAACGCCGCTATCAATGAAGCGGTCAGTGAGGAAGTAGACAAGTTACTGGCCAACGGCTCCATCAGAGAATCGAAGTACCCCCAGTGGGTCGCCAATGTCGTCATGGTCAAAAAGAAAAACGGGAAGTGGAGAATGTGTGTGGATTTCAC
>NW_017672496.1:6071-8776 GCF_001879085.1 Nicotiana attenuata
CCACATATCATGCGCCTCACGATGCGCATCCTCATCAGGCCTTGGTGCAGCAGTCCGCTTAAGGACTTCAATCTCAGCCGCCTTGGCATCGAGTTCGGCGATTAAAGCGGCGACCTTGATCCGCAAATCAGCAGCTTCCGCCGCTACCCCACGGCCAACCTCCAACTCTTCTTCCTTAGACTGGAGAAGAGTCTCCAGCTCAATGTTCCGAGCCAGAGCAGTCATCAGCTGCTCGTCGACCTGCTCCAGCTCGGCCACCCTCCGTTTCAATTGGGCCTCCTACTGTTCGAGCCCCTCACGAAACACCCGAAATTCCAAGTCCTGCTTGAGCAGGTCCGCCAGCGCCCGATGCTTGGTGCGGCACCGTTGGTATTTCTTCGCCATCTTGTTGAAAGTGGCTGCCTTCTTGTGCGCCCGCCGCCTCCTCTCCACCTCCAAAATGAGAGTCTAAAAAGGAGAAGAAAAAGAGGAAAGGCAGGTCAGTACGCATCATAGTTAGCCTTGCGGCACACAGAGAAAACTGAAAGCTACCTGCAAGGCCGCGCCAGCGACCTTCCGTGATAGGTCCCCGTCGCTAACACCCTTCAACATTTCACACTCAGCGGCCGCACATAACAGGGTCATATCCGCTTCAGCTTGCTCGCTGTGTTGCAACAGGTTATACCCTCCTGGGATCATAATTCGGTGGTTAGACCTACCCGCCGTCATCTCCATGTGGGCTGGACCCCTCGTCAACCCATCTGCATCTCCACGGGCGGCCTCAGTATCCGCCCTCGCTACACCATCGCCCACTTCTTCAACAGCGGCCGACGAACCGCTCTCCGGAACACGGGCTGGGCTGGCATCGGCAACAGCTCTCCTTTGTGGAGCCGACCTCCCAGAACTGTTACACCCCAAGTTTTCATACGTGAGAGTACGTCGTAAGTCATTGATGTAAGCTCGAAAATGAGATTATATTTGGAAGCAAATAAAGTAAGTTAATCATGTTACCTTAGAGTTTACAAATATTTAAGATCATGAATAACAAGTACCAAAAGGGTTGGAAAGCTTAGTCGCTAAACGAATTGAAGAAAATAAGTTTCGTCGAAAATCGACAAGTTTGGAATGTAATAACATATTATTTTGGGGAGAGACTAGGGTGATTAACATGATGAGGAGGTTAAGTTATGAGTTATTGTAGTCATATGATAGTCGTGTGTTATGTTTTGAAATCAAGCGAGTTGTGGACAAAAGTTGGAAAAAGGTCATCACAAGTTCCATTCATAAATGTGCTGAAAATTAGGTCAAATGTAACTGAGCTTTTCTCCCAATATACTTGGAATTAGGGGATGATCTACATATCAAATTGAAGATATACGAGTCTAGTTTCCAATGCATTAAACCGTTTGTCAATACGATATAGGAGTAGGGAGATATTTACATTTTCGCGAGACAGCGCAGACTGGTAGGTGACAAGTAGGTGCATCACCTACTTGCCAAAATGAGAGGACTTAATTAAAAGCCCCAAAGTCGGCCAAGAGGGGTCTTTTAAGGGAATACAAACTGAGTTATTTCACCTGTATTTCAGACCAAGAAAACCTAATTGAACCCCTGCAACTCCTCCCCCAAAATCCCACACAAACCCTAGGGTATTCCGGGTGTTACGACGCGATTCTAGTGCTGAAAAGTCCGGACAGCATGCTAGTTTTTCTTTCTCCTTCTTGTATCCGTGTTGAGGAACTTATTTTTGATGGAAAAGGACCAGGTTTCGTGGGTGATACTCAGTACAAGGTAAGTTTATGCTTCTCCTTCCATTATCTATGCGTTTGCGAGTTGTAACTCGATCGTAAAGAATAGACCTAGCTAGTTTCGGAAGAATGGTATGTTGTTTGATCTTGTGCAATGGTTGGCTGGTTGTGAACTTATTTTTAAGTTAAATTCATGGCTGGTTTATTGTATAAGAGGTGTAATAATGTACTTTTGGTTGTATTTCTCAATTTGAAAGAAAAGACAAGTCGAAACGTGTTTAAGTAAACCGAAAAATTATGTTTGAGTTGATGAACTTGTGGGACTGTTTTTGGGCTGTTTCGTGTTGGTATTGGATTTTCTCTTTTACTAATGTTTTTATGGAGTTGAGAGGAGGAAGGGTGTGGAGAAACACCACATAATGGCAAGGTTGTTTGTTGGTCGTTCATCGTAACATTTTCGGATTGTTTGACACTATTATGGTTGTCGTGTTGTGTATGAAGTGATAGGGGTATGTTGGGCTGTTTGTGATTGTTTTGACTAGTGTGAAGTCATATATATAGGGGAGGTGCTGTCCATTTCATTGTAAAATAGATTGTGGTCGATACATAATAGTTACGACGCTTAAACGATAACGAGAGTGTCATTTCTCTTATTGTAGACTAAGGAGCCGTGAAATTGCATAGCTTGAGGTTGGGAAGAATATACAAGGTATGTTAAGGCACTTACTTCGTTCTTTTGGCATGATCTAAAGTGACATGAACATAAACGGTGCGCTAATTCATAACAGATCTACTCCTAGAAACTAAGGTTGTCCATGTTGTTCTTTCCTTATCAAGTTATTCTAAACAAGTGTGTATGATCCTTAAATCCTACTAAGGTTCATATTGATGGTAGGGATGTCCATAATGTTCTTAAAGTCACTCCAAAAGGTTTAGAACTTGATTCCATGAGTCGAGCATGCATTTATATATATTGTA
>NW_017672496.1:10542-48964 GCF_001879085.1 Nicotiana attenuata
AGGTAACCAGGGCTGAATAACTGTAAGAGGTGGTGGACCGAGACGCTGAACTCAGCCCTGGCCGCATAAGTGGTCATAGTACGGCACACGTTCAAGGTGTAAGGAGTGAGCTGAGCCGGACACACATTGTAAAAATGGCAAAGCTCCTCCATCAGAGGGTAGATTGGAAGATTGTAACCGATCAAGAACGGGTACTCATAGAATGTGCAGTACCCAGGCCGGTGCACATTGGCATAGTCCGTCCCGGCCGGAACCATTTCCACGTGGTCCGGAATATGGTGCGTCTCTCGAAGATCATCTAAGTGGGATTGTAATAAAACGTTGTGCTCCCAGGGAAGGTCTGGGCTTTTATTTGGAAAATCCCTGCGAACATGCATCTCCTTCGGAAGGACGTTGTCTACACTGAGAGGAACAAGGGCCTTCTCTGCCTTTTCCCCTTCACCACCGGAAGTTGGCGGAACCCTAGACGGGGCATTATCTTTGGCCTTTTTACTACTCTGTCCATGTTTTGTCATGTTATCCTACGTAAGAAACGAAGCACTGGCGATAGGAAGTGTGGTTTCAACAGAAGTAGGAGAGTCCCTCACGAAATAACGGTTACAGGAAAGAAAGACAAAGGAGTAAATCAGAAAATGCTTTCCGAAGGTTTGAAAGTTGAATCGAATCGAACCTCTCTCCTATTTATAGGGATAAGTTGCGCAGAAATCGAAGAGTCATGATCAAAACGTGCGCGGGAAACCAAAATATCACATCATCCTCTGAACCGCCTCGGGGGCAAATATAATAATGGCGCATACAGGCGATGACGTCATTCCAAAAAGAAAGCCACGCGTCAGTGGCTCAACAACGTCATACATTTCACCTCATTCATATTACCGCCCCTGGTCGAGGTCAAATTCTCCTAAGCCGAGGTTTGCATTTCCGCCCATCGAAAACGCCCACCGAACGCGTCTCCAACGAGCGGAGGGACTAACTGTATAGGATCAAATTTGACCGTCAGCGTCTCTACGCCAGTGGGCACGCCCAGTGAGTGTACGCCGACTAACGTAGTGGGTACGACTCGGACGTGGGGACAAAAGCGACATCGTTTAGGACTCAGTGTCTTCACTAGGAAGACGTTACCTATTTTTGTAACTTTTTGATGATTATTTCGAGGAAGGTCTCTTATTATATAAGGGAGACCTTCACATTGTAAAGGGGGGATTCTGGAATCATACAACTCTCTTATTTTCTGACTTTCTCTCTCTATCTCTGCCTCAAACGAACATATTCTCTTGAGTTCATATTATCACTTTGCAATACTAGATCTACAACAATAACATCATCTTTACATCTCTAGGTCTATTATATTTGATTACGATTTATCCTTTTCTTACTTTTGATTGTTTTCTAGCTTACAAAGTATATTGTTAACTTTTGAGCCAAACAGTAATCTTTTACCCACTTCAAACATTCATCTTCTGTTTTCAGTTTTGCTCTCTTCTGCACTTTGATGTTAGTATTTGACAATCGGCTACTCTCCTCAACGTTTCTTTGTCAAGCCAACTCCCACTGTAGTATAGTGTAAGTTTTAATATTGCATTCAAATTTATGTGCTTCTTAATTATGTGTATTTCATTTGACAATTATGTTACTTCTTATAATATTATTTTGAAGAGGTTAACGTTTTGTTCTATTTTTATGGATAGTTAAAATTTATCCTATTGTACAATATTAAGTTCAAGAATAACTATTTCTTCTTGTCACTTTTAGAAGCGCATGAAAAGTACAATATTTTAGAATTTAAAGGCCTTCCTTTAGGGTGACTACTTCGCACGTTACTTTGCTAAATTGATTGGATTAGAAGTCATCGAAAAAGGTGAAAGAAAATTCTCAGATATTAATATCAAAACTTTAAACATCTATATAATACTTAGTGTGCAATTGTTGGATCAATAGATGATGTAGTTTAAGTTAAGTTCTTTTATATGTTTATTTTTAACTCTGCTAACTGATCAAAAAGCAGATATTGATGAAAAAGACTTGAAAAATCACGCCAACCGTGTATATCGTAATAATGGCGTAATCAGCTTTATAATTAAAAATCACTTCGATATTTATCATTAATAATAATTTATTGATCATCGATAATTATCATTCTTTTCTTTATTAGTTAACACATTATAATGGGTAAATAGGCTACATTGTATACAAAGTGCTTGTCAAAATTAGGGTTCTTCTTATCCAAGTCAGTAGCGTCTTTTATATCCATTATGCACAACTGTGTAGAAGTTAGAACTTAGAAGCATTCATAATGCATACAAAGTATGCTGGATTGAATATGTAATCTGATTATGCGTGTGATTGTTAATTGCTATCAAGTAGGTTGTGATTTGTCAAGATATGAGAAAAGAACTATACTTCTATTAGGACTGTGCGTTATAAAATAATGTGCTACATATATAAGCCAAACAAATACCAATCTGTTGATCTTCTGGCCAACACATCAATTGCTTCTTACTAATGTATCAGTCGACTCTTAAATCACCGTCCAATTATTATACTCATGGACATCACTAATTTTAGCAATATTTCTATGCATGGAAGACGAAGATTCATCAGTTTTACAAATTAAAAGAGTAAAAATTAGGAAGAAAAAGAAAAATAGGTTTCTGTTATAAATAGAATTTTATTTATGGTGAATGTCCATATTTAGAGAGATTCTAGGGTTTATTACTTGGTGGCTAAGTCACCATCTCCCTATAAATAGAGGGTTCTATTCCATTGTAATTCAACCCATATCAATAAGAATTCTCTCTCTCTACTTTTCTCTGCAATATTGCTCTTGTTCTTTTATTGTTTTATAACACGTTATCAGCACGAGACTCTAACCAATTGAGTAGAAGCTTTGGGATTGAGCATAATGATTGTCAATTGTTCCATGAACTTCCTTCATGATTAAATTCTGAATTTAAGGTAAGTATCTTACTTTAATTTTGTCTTTTATATTCTTGAAATTCTATAATTTGATTTTATATACAAGCAAAGACAACAAAGTTTGATTATAACTCTAATGGAGTTTGTAAGAAATTATAACCACCTGGAAGTGGTAAAATTTCTATGCCTCACCATGATCAAATTCATGTATGATTGTGGGCAAAGAATTGAAAACCCGTCCCATTGAATTTGCCCATTCTCATCCCTTAAGAGAATGTGATAGCAGTATGTGATAAGTCTGAAAGAAGACAAAATTATTACTATGAATGTATCAATGGATTTGGACGTGGCAATAGACGAAATTATAATCGTCATCATTTGTGGTAATGAGAACAATAAGGATTCTCAAAATAATCTTTCACTCTGTGAAAAATATTTGTCATCGATTTGACATGAGATTTTGTAAAGCACATATAGATGATTATGGTCCATTCATGATGTGAATGTGACAACATCTGATTTATGAATACATATTCATTCTTCAAAGAATATGAACGTGCTAGTGATAGTGAATATACCGCACTCACCTCTAAAAGGAGGTTTGAGATGATATAAGAAAATAATGTCATTATTATGGCATGAATGGTCATTGGTCACGTACCTATTGTACGCCAAAATATTTTGGCATTGTGATTGTTAAAAGACAACGGTAATGCAAGAAACAGATCTTGCATATAATTTTGACCATAACCATAATGGTATAACTTTCTCTTTAAAAGAGATATTCACCATATGGGTGTTGATGAATATGTGGTACTACAAAATTAATTGAGAACTCTGCAAGAGCCAATTATACTATTTTGGAGAAACACAATTAATTACCAATAAGGTATTGTGTTGTAGTAAGTCTCAAAGAAACTTATTCAGTTTCCAAAGTATACGCGAAAGCGGTTGATTATATTGAGACTATAAATAAAGGAAAGATTTAATATCTTCTATTACTACAACTTGTAGCGGGGTAATATGTATGTGAAAAGCTACCCGCTTTATTCTCCAATTTGTACTACATAAACAAAAGAATACCACAATGAAGTGGATATTTATTGATATAAAAACCCATATCATAATAAACTTGGAGTTTATTCATAATTGCACACATCATGGTGTAAACCTGAAGTTTATCAATATTGATAATTTATCCAGTTGGCATAATTGGTTTAGCCATGTTAATTCAAGTATGATGTGCAAAAATAAAAGAGAATTCACATGGGTAAATATTAAAGAACTAGAAAGTTCTTTACGAATTCTCTTACATTGCTTGTTCTCATTAATTAATAGACCAATTAAAATTGGGATTGAATCCCATGAATGCTGGAAATATCAAAGGTGAATATGGGCCCATTCACCTGCCATGTATACCACATAAGATGCATCTATGAGATGGTTACATGTGCGATTATTATTAACCCGCAACATGGTGTTTGCGAGGTAACTTGCTCAATAATTTGATTTAGAGCATAATTTCCAGATTTTTTATTCGAGAAGTTCATCTTGATAAGTTGGTTTACATCACAGTTGGTTTAGCAAAATGATTTATTGAGTGCCTCCACTTAATAGCTAAACGATTGCTTATGAGAACAAAGTTATCTATATCAGTTTGATATACGTTATATACGAAAGTATATTACATTTTCCCCTCACAAGTGGTTTAGGGTTAGGAACGAAATAATTCCATCTTATTATTATTGATGTGCGGTGTATATTTTGATTAACACCATAACGCACAAATATGGGTTCTCAAAGTTGAGGAAACAAGTTAGTTTTTCTAACATGAGGGGGAGACATGATAAAAAGTTGAGAAAAAGTTACGTGGAATGAATTATCATTTGTACATCTCGATCCTCGAATAAGATAATATGAACTTGAAGTTCATAAAAAGATAATTCATGTGCAATATATTGCAAAGCATGCCAGACGCATTTGCTGACTCAAAGAAAGTAACTATATTCTCATTGCAAATGCTCCTATTAGAATAAGTCCTAGAAGGACAAAGTCTATAGTACGCTTAAAGCATATAGACAAATCGGTTTCAAAAAAAACTTCTTGATAAAGAGGATGAGCAAATGATCAAAATGATCATAATAAAGGAGGCAAGTGATCTAGAAGATCACATGACATAACACTTCATAAAATCTCATGAGAGATTCAGGTACCTGAAAATATGAATGAAGAGATCTCTATGTCATGTCTTTATGAAAATAAAGCTGGAACCGATATAAAATATTTGTCGACGACATCTATGATAGCGCTAAATATATATATGAGGATCTTAAGTCTGAAGAAACAATTCGAATAGAATTGGTTTCCTATGAAAGACATGTAGTTTTGAACATGTAGTTCAAACACTTGAAAGTATGAAGCCAATGATATGTGCAATCAGTTTTCGATATCGTATTTGTCTAGTATGATATGAAAACTTGATATGCATCTAAAGTCTATTATATGACTTATATGACTTAACTTATATGACAATCCATGAAGGATTTATGTTGCTTGAAGCATATACAATTCTTGATCTTGAAGTACAACTTCCTCAGTGCAATTTGTGCATATATGTATCTTGCTATAACTATAAGCATGATAATGTGATAGCGAGAATACCTCTATGGAGATATTGAAAAGTCATTCCACGACATTATATGAAGACATTATATATCTATCAAGAATGATGATTTCAAGGTGCAATATATTCATTCAAGTTAATATGGTTGATTTGTTCATCAAATCTCTACCAAAGATCTTTTGAAGATGGTGCACAAGATTGGAATGCAAATGCTTAAGGATGTGAATTGATGCTCTCATCAGGGGGAGTTAATACGCGTTGTACTCTTTTTCCCTTACAAGATTTTGTCCCACTGGGTTTTCCTTGCAAGGTTTTTAACGAGGCAACCAAAAGGCGTATTGTTAGATATGTGTACTCTTTTTCCTTCTCTAGAATTTTTTTCCCACTGGGTTTTATTTTAGTTAAGGTTTTAACGAGACACATTATCTGTTGAATAGACATTCAAGGGGGAGTGTTACAATTTTGTCAATTTTATCGATTTAGGTAAATAATTCCCTTATCTCATAAAAATAATCATTAAAGGATCATTTTGGTGGTATTTTACATTTGTTATCATAATCATTTTAAGTTAAGGTTTGAGGTAGCACGATAATTTGTGAAAATTAAGCGATGAAATCATAGAATTGGAAATAAGTTTGGGTTGAATATATCGTATGATGATTGAAATTTCTATCAGACAGAGTTCCTTCCATTATTGAGTTAGCTACATAGGATCAACATTCATTCATTTCAGAAACTTAAATTTTATTGCATAACTCTTATAGGTTGTAATATAATGTTTGTTCAATTTTTTAAAAATATTACTCATCGATATGTATACACGCGCAACGTGCGTACTCTGAGACTAGTGTGTGTGTGTGTGTGTGTGTACACACACACACATACATTATATATATTATATACAAAAAAAAAATATTTTTCGACTATTATTTTGAGAGCGGCTATATAGTCGCATTTTTCCAATTTCTTTTCTGAATAACTTATTGGAGAAAAAGGCCCTTTGATGGCTTGTAGGCATAACGCATTAATCCACGCGATTTATAAGTGTATTTATCAAATGCGAATTATAAGTCACAACTGATGAATGCGTACAAGTCGTGCGATTTATAAGTCGCAGTTGGTGAATGCGATTTATAAGTCGCAATTGAGAAATGCGATTTAAAAGTCATAATTGATGAATACGATTTATAAGTCGCAATACTTATAAGTCTCAATTGATGAATGCGATTCATAAGTCGCAATTGTTATAAGTAGGGGCATAGCTAGTGGGCCAAACGAAATTCTGGAAGAATTTTGGAGGTGTATGGGTAGAGTAGGTTTGGAGTGGCTGACTGGGCTGTTTAATGTTATTTACAGGACAAAGTGAATGCTGGAGGAGTGGAGGTGGAGTACGGTGGTTCCGTTGTACAAGAACAAAGGTGATATCCAGAGCTGTAACAACTATAGAGGTATCAAATTACTGAGTCATACCATAAAAGTTTGGGAGAGGGTGGTAAAAGTGAGGGTGAGGAGGACGATGTCTATTTCAGACAACTAGTTCAGGTTCATGCAGGGGCATTCTACCACGAAATCCACCTTATTAGGAGGTTGGTGGAACAATACAGGGATAGGAAGCGGGATCTGCACGTGGTGTTTAGTGATCTGGAGAAAGCGTATGACAAGGTTCCTAGAGAGGTTCTATGGAGATACCTGGAGGCAAAAGGTGTGCAGGTTGCTTACATTAGGATGATTAAGGACATGTATGATGGAGCTAAGACTCGGGTTAGGACAGTGGGAGGCGACTAGGAGCATTTTTTGATTGTTATGGGGTTACATCAAGGGTCTGCGCTCAGCCCATTCCTATTTTCCTTGGTGATGGATGCACTGACATACCATATTCACAGGGAGTTACTATGGTGTATGTTATTTGCTGACGGCATAGTTCTGATTGATGAGACGTGAGGTGGCGCCGGTGTGAGGCTGGAGGTTTGGAGACAGGCCCTTGAGTCTAAGGGTTTCAAGTTGAGCAGGACTAAAACGGAATACCTAGAGTGCAAGTTCAGCGTCGAGCCGACGGAAGCAAAATTGGACGTGAGGCTTGAATCAGAAGTCATATCCAAAGGGGCAGTTTTAAGTACCTTGGGTCGATTATACAAGGGGATAGAGAGATCGACGAGGATGTCATACACCGTATATGGGTGGGGTGGATGAAGTGGAGGTTAGCGTCTGGAGTCCTGTGTAACAAGAAAGTGCCACCGATACTCAATGGTAAGTTTTATAGAGCGGTGGTTAGACTGTCCATGTTGTGTGGGGCTGAGTGTTGGCCAGTTAAGAACTCACATATCCAGAAGATGAAACTAGTAGAAATGAGGATGTTGAGGTGGATGTGCGGTTACACTAAGATGGATAAGATTATGAACGAAGATATTCGGGAGAAGGTGGGCGTGGCCTCCATGGATGACAAGCTGCGGGAAACAAGGCTTAGATGGTTCAGGCACGTTCAGAGGAGAAGCCCAGATGGCCTGGTGAGGAGGTGTGAGCGACTGATTTTGGTGGGTACGAGGAGAGGTAGATGGCGGTCTAAAAAGTATTGGGGATAGGTGATCAGGCAGCACATGGCGTGGCTTCAGATTACCGGGGACATGTCCCTAGACAGGAAGTTGTGGAGGTCGAGCATTTTAGGAGGTAGCTGTGCATATTTCTACGGTGCACCAGAGTGAGGATAGTATGTTAAGATTTAGTCTTAGATTGCTAGTGGTTAGTGTTGAGTTCACACAACTCTTTAATTCCTCTTAGTGCCAGGCTTTATTTACTGTTACTGTTTTGCTTTTCATCTATTTTCTGGTTCTTGTAAAGTTGTTATTTTTTCTATGGTTTTTATTGATGATACTGATATATTGCCTCTTTTCATCTTCTTGAGCCGAGGGTCTATCGGAAACAACCTCTCTACCCCATCGGGGTATGGGTAAGATTTGCATACACACTACCTTCTCCGGACTCCACCAGTGAGATTTTACTGGATCGTTGTTGTTGTTGTTCTTGTTCTTGTTGTAATTGTTATAAGTCGCATGAAATTTATAAGGCCTATAGATAAACACTTGAGTTATCTATTTTTTATTTGCCTCTCTACTCTCTCAGGGTAGGGATAAGGTCTGTACATCCTATCCTCTTTAAACCTCAGTAGTCAGATTTTGCTGGGTCGTTATTGTTGTTGTTGTTGTATCTATTTTTCATTTGATGACTTAAACTAAGGTAACGACCTATTGAACACGTAATCTATGTTAAAATTATGCAATTAGGCACATATTTCACAATCCTTAACAACTTGTAGTGCGTGAAAGCCACTTGCTCAAGGTGGCAAATACAGCCTATGACAATAAGACACTTCAGTCCAGGAAAAATTTAAAAAAGTTAAAATCCACTGGCCTTCTCAACTACCATCTTCATTAGCTGTTCTAAAGGAGTAACCTTTTCATGCTCATTTATACTTGGAAAAAGGAGGCGAGCTCACTGTTATTGTTATGTCCCAAAACCAATTGGGAGTTTGTTGGATTTCTAGTCTTCGAGTTCTCTGGCTCATAGCTTTTGTTGCATAAATGGCTGCTTTCTTTTATTTGCTTAATGTTTGGAGAATTCGTGTAAAGTCGGGGGCGGCTCGATGGATCTCGTGGCCTAAGACGAAATCACATTAAGAGGCCCTTAAATTTATTTAATAAAATATTTACATTAGCAACATAATTTTTCTTATTAAATAATAAATTAATCATTTAAGACAAAAATAAGCGAATTTCACCACAAAAAAAAACACAAAGGAAGAAGAGCACAAAAAATAAAGTGGTGGACTATCGTTGTTGAGGTCCACAAATTTTAATTTGGCTATCATCACAAACAAGAAAAAGAAATAAGCGTACATAAAGTAATAGCTTAAGTTTTGAGCATTAACTGTGTCAAAAATATTTACTCCTTATGATCAATTTAAATGATAATTGTAGTTCACTCTATTAAGTAGCACTTATTAGTGAATATCTAAAATAAATTATAAATAACCTTATATAATATGTCGAATTACATTAAAAGAAAATCGGTGCACGAAAGCTTTTGTGTTCATGCAGTTTGAGAGAACACTGTAAAAGAAATTCATTATGTTCTCAATATATATAACTTAATTCCTATATAAAAAGGATAAAACTAAAATTGAAGACCGAAGCAAATATACTAATTAATTTGTAAAGAAAATTATCATAATTCATGAACTTATTGATATAAAACAATCTCAATCAAATAACAAAAAAATATACTGTAACACTTTTCTTTATATTAATTATTTATATAATTTGTAGTAATAATAATAATAATAATAATTTAAAATAAATTTGGGTCCTTCAAATTTAGGGACGTAAGGCAACGAATTTACTGCCCAAACCTTTAGAGTCGCCCCTGTGTAAAGCTTCCTTGGCTTTATCTTAGCTCACTGAGAGCCTAGCCTTTTTGTAGTCTATGTGTTTTCCATCTGTTGAGTCTCCAATATTTAATGGCCAAGAAGAAGAATACAAATTTAGGTTTCAGAGGCGAAACTCCACTTTTTCAAGCAAGAGTTCTGGCTAATGCTGCACTGTGGGCCGGGACCGGATCGGGGCCGCGGTCCAAATGGGCCGAACGGGCCTGGTGGGACGGTCTCAGTGGGCCGGTCTGGTGCGCAAGGCCCATGGCAGGCCGGTCTACTTCAAGGAGCCCACGAGTCCGGGACCGTTAAGCCCGGGATCGGCGGGCGGCCCTGGGCCGGTTCAACCGGGCCCAACGGGCCTAACGGGCTCCAACGACTAATTTTAAAAAAAAAAAAAATTAAGAAAAAGACCAACGGTCAGATTTTTAAAATCTAGCCGTTGGCCTTCAAAATTGATCCGTTGGCCACTTTAAAAAATAGCCATTTGGCCCCCAAACTTTATATAATTACACTTTTTCCCAATTCTCAACTATAAATACCCCCTCATTCTTTCATTTTTACTCACCAATTCATCAATCTCTCTCAATCTATATCTAATTTCTCTTCTATAATTGCTTATTTTATTATTGCAATTTCGTGAAAAATTATGAAGTTGGTGAATTGAAGTATTCAAGTCTTCAACGATTTTCAATTTTCAAGAAGTTGTTCGGCAATTCGGTAAACTTGTTCCAACTCTTAAGTTTTAAGAATATATTTTTGTGTGTTTTAGTTTGCATAATTGTAATTAATATGACATTTTCTTTGAAAAAAATGTTTGCTGGTAAGGGAAAAGCTAAAATTGGTGAAAGTAGTCGCCAACCTACTACCCTTCCCCCGGCTCCCCGACCCAGACCTGTTACCCGTCCTGCTGCTCGTATTATTCTTGATAGTGATAACCCTTGTTTTCAATTTTCCGATAGTGAATTTTGCCATAATGTTGCACCAGGTCAACAATTAAATGAAGAAGTTATGAATGCTCTTTATCCTAATGAAACTATCTTAGAAAATGATGAGGAAAATGAGGATGTAGATGAAACCCAACCGGATTTAGATGATATACCTACTAGTCCTGTTAATAACCCAACTGATGTCCCGCCCGACCCACATGTAGAAACCCCTACTTTTAATAGACAACCTTCTAAACGCCTCGAAACATCAATTGTTGGAAATTTTTTACTCAAGTAAGAGAACAAAATAAGGCTAAGTGTAAAACTTGTGGGAAATTGCTGGCGCATAAATATACTGGAGACCGTAGCGGTACGGGTAGTTTGGCTAGGCACATACAAACACACCCTAGAGAAAAAGTTAAATATTTACAAATGAAAGCACAGCAAGAGGGGACAAGTGTAGATACTGCGGTTAACCCTAGTACAGGTTCAAATCTAGTTCAACCAGGAATTAACACTGTGACCGGTGGTATTTTATATTACGATCCTAATAAAGATCGTGAAGAATTAGCAAAGATGGTTACCGTTATGTGCTTACCNAGGAGGTCCTCACTTTTGGTATTCAAATATTTATAAGGCTTTAGATCTTTCAGATGAGGAATTTGCTACACTTGCAGATGCAAAAGCCTCAATTAAATAAATGCTCAAACAATTTATAATGCTTATCAACTTGCCTTAGATCATGCTAGGCCAAATGTTCCAACCCCTACTTCGTCTAGTTCACAATCGTCTAAAAGAGCTGCGGGCCTAAAAGCACTTAAATCTTGGACGGAGTTCAGGGGTTCTCAAGGTGATAATTTTGATGAGACTTCACATCTAAATGAGCTTCAAGTTTATTTGTCGCAGGGACTTGAAAAGGAGAATCCAGACGGCACCTTTGATCTTTTGGAATGGTGGAAGGCAAGGGAAAAATATTTTTCGGTTCTTGCAAGGATGGCTCGGGATATTTTATCTATTCAAGCTTCAACAGTTGCATCAGAGAGCGCTTTCAGTCAAGCAAGACTTCAAATAGGTGATCATAGAGCGTCTATGAGGGAGAGCTTGGAAAAATCAATACTATTCAGAGATTGGATCCGCTCGGAAAGAAGAAACTTTGGACTTGCAGAATCACAACCGGAGATAGACGGAGCTTATGAAGAAATGATAGTGGAACTTGCGGAGGATGCTGCTTCACCCGGAAGCGGTGATGAACAAGCTTCTTTTCCGCCACTACCAACGGAACCTCCTCCGAACCTTGAAGGATTTATAAGATTTGTTAGAGATACAATGTAGATTATGGTGTAACTTGTACTTTGTCACATCTTCTTTATGAGGAATTCTTCCGCTACGACCCTTAGGCGAGCTAGTCAGTCTTGCTTTGCCAAAAAATCCCTCCTCACTCTTCTATTTATTGACTTTTGGAGTTTTCTTTCCTTTTAATGGTGGTATTAGCACCTTGTTATGCTTATTCCATTGGGGGGAAGAAGACTAAGAAAGATATGCCATTTTTGGTAATAAAAATTATAAGACATTTCCCTTGAATATCTCTTTGCAATATTTTTTGTCTTTAACTGCAATTCTTTATAAGCTATAATATATATACATAACATACTATATATACTACAAGAAATTATATTTGGAAATATATATATATATATATATATATATATATATATATATATATATATATATATATATATATACTAATACTAACATACTATATATACTACAAAACATTACAAGATTTTTCAAAAGGAGGGCCCCACCCCCAATGACCATTGCCAACGGTCATATTGCACAAATAGCCTTTTTTTTTTCTTTTTCAATTTACAAAACTAACCTTCTCTAAAACTATAAATACCCCCCTCCCTTTTCTTCATTTCAATACTCAATACTCATTTCTCAATCTAAATTTCTCTCATTCTCTCAATCTCCAATTTTCAAGGCTTCAAGTCTCAATCTCAAATTTCAAGTTAAATCATGCCTCGTTCGGAAAGAGTGCGCTTATTTGTTTCGCAACACTTTGAAGTGCTTGAAGAAAATGAAGAAGGCCAAATATTAAAGTGCAAGAACTGTGGTAGAGTCTTAAATTTTCGTTCAGGGTGTACCACAGGCATTTTAAGGAGGCATATAAAGTATTATCTTGAGCGTATTTATCCGGAAATTCGTATTTAAGATTTTTTGACAATTTGTGTTATTTTAAAATTATTAGACGTATTTATGCTAAATGTTTTACTTTGTTATTAATTTATTATGTATGATAATTTAATTTTACTAATGTTTTGTTATTTTACTTTTTCTTCAAGCACTTTAATAATTAGGTTTCTATATTACATATACTACATATATTTATATAGTCATGTATAAGAAAGCAATTTATATAGTATATACATATATGGTTTACAAGAAATTACCTTAAACAAAAAAAATTAAAAAAAAATAGCCCGGAAATAAAAAAGCCCGTTAGGCCCGATGGGCCCGACCCATTTAGCCCAGGACCATGTGCGCTTAGGCCCGTCATGGGCTGGTTCCACCCGTTGAGCTCATGAAGCCCGAAACCGCCAGAGCCCAGTCCGCTTGAGCCCGGACCCGTTTGTCCCGGCCCATTTGGCCCATTTAGGCCCGGGCCCGCCCAGAATACAGCATTAGTTCTGGCACTTGAAGAAGTTGAAGAAGAAAATGATGATGATTATTGCATCATTCGAAAAATTCTGATGCAAATTAACTTTCTCCGGCAAGAGCTTTCGGCTTTGTAAAAGAAACGACCGAAAGTATGGAGAGAAGAAGAAAACTTGGAATAAAAGAAGATCATACTTTTGCGACAATTATGCGCTCTAGTTTGGCGGGATATACATGACCTGCCATTTCACTAAGTTGTGCTCGATTGGTACGGTTTGAGGAGGTGTCTAAACGAAAAATTCGAACAAGTTTATAAATGTTTGTTTATGTATTTGGCCAATTTATAACTCGCATTTTACGATTTATTTGTTATAGGACCGTTTTCCAGCAAAGTTTTTTTTCTAAACGTGACATGTAAATCGCGTTCATCAAATATGAATTTTAATCACGTTTGTCAAGTACGACTTACTATAGCATTAGTCATGTGCGACTTATAAATCAGATCAGACAAATGTGTCTGATTAATTAAATTATACAATATATTTATATCATATATATAATATTATTTTATATCATATTAAATGTGAAATAATATTTTTGAAATTACCAATCTTGAGATTAAATAATAAAGATGTCCTTCTCAGATACTCATTTCTCTCAAAGCCCTTTAAGAAAATTAAGGTCAAAACTAAAAATAAATTATTCAAGTTTTATATTATACCTCGTATATTTTATTTTTAGTATAATTTATTAAACATCTAATAAAGTATATTCATTAAATAATTAAATATTTATTTAACTTGTTGGCGAACAAAACTGGCCCCCTAATTTTAACCATGGAAAAAATGGTTAAAAATATCCTTGTACTACATATCCCTCCGGGGTGGGGTAAGGTTTGCATACACTCTACCCTCCTTAGACCCCACTAGTAGAATCCTACCGGATGTTATTGTTGTTATTGTATGTGATGACCCAAAGGGTCATCTTTTGTTTTAAAGTCCATTTCCGTGTTCTGAGAGCTTGAAAACCTCCTTGTATCTCTTCTCGATTTGCGTGCGCAGTCCGGGCGCGATTCCGAAAAGTTTTTATGTGAATTTTAAGAAAAATATTAAATTTGGCCTTTAAAACTGATTGAAGTTGACTTCAGTCAACATTTTTGGTAAACGGACCCGGACCCGTGATTTGACGGTCCCGTAGGGTCCGTAGTAAAATATAGGACTTGGGCATATGCCCGGAATCGAATTACGAGGTCCCTAGCTCGAAAAAGAATTTTTAAAGAAAATTATTTGCTGGAAAATATAAAGACTTTTGGAAATGAAATGGTGTGTGTTCTTGATGGTATCGGGCCCGTATTTTGGTTCCGGGAGCACGGTACAGGTTTAATATAATATTTACGTCATATCTGTGAAATTTGGTAAGAATCGGAGTTGATTTGGTATAAATCGGACCCTTGGTTGCGAAAATAGAAATTTGAACTATCTTGTGAAATTCATGAGTTTTGGTGTTAAATCCGTTGTTTGAGATGTTATTTTGGCGATTTGATCGCACGAACAAGTCCATATGATATTTTAAGACTTGTGTGCATGTTTGGTTTGGAGCCCCGAGGGCTCGGTTAGTTTTGGATAGGCCACGGAGTATTTTGGACTTAGGAAACTCAGCTGTGCATCTGGTATTTTTGCACAGGCCTCTGATCTCGCAATTACGAGATCAGGCTTCGCAATTGCGAAGTGAGCAGGCCTGGGAAATGCGACCAATATGTCGCGAAAACCAGGCCTGGGCAGGCCCTCATCGCAAATGCGAACACTGGGCCGGAAATTGCGAAGGCCCTCTGTTGCAAATGCGAAGGTAGCAGACTTCTCAAGGGTTCGCAATTGCGATATCTGCGACTGTTAAGTGGAATTTCAGACGGGATTTTACATCATTTTACACTTCTCTCAAACCCTAAACATCCTTAGGCGGTTTTTCAAAGACTCAAACTTCTTCAAATCATAGGTAAGTGATTTCTAACTCATTTTCTTCAATCCATTTCATCTTTTTTCATGATTTCATTTTAAAATCTAGGGTTTTTCATGGGAAATTGGGTGTTCTTGGGTAGAAATTTGGATTTTTGAATTTTGGGGAATTGGACCTCAATTTGAGGTCGGATTTCAAAACTTGCATATTTGAGTTCGTGAGTGAATGGGTAATTGAGTTTTGATTCGAACTTCGAGTTTTGACCAAGTAGGCCCGGGGTCGAGTTTTGACTTTTTGGGGAAAATATTGGGAAATTCATATTCATGCATTAGAATTGGTTTAATTAGAATTTGTTGATGTTATTGTATTAATTATGGCTAGATACGAGTGAATTGGTAGTGGAATCGAGAGGGAAAGCGGTGGTTGAGTGTTGAAATTTTCGTTGGCTTGAGGTAAGTGTTTGGTTTAACCTTGACTTGAGGGAATAGGAATTCCCGACTTATGTGCTAAATGAAATATCATGTGTGTGGCGTATAGGTGTGGTGACGAGTACCTATGCGCCACCAAATTTCCATTTTTAGTTTGTTTCCCTTTCTCGTTTCCTATTATACTATTTCTTGTCTTATTTGCTACCTGCTTAAACTGTTTCCATGTCTTAATTGCTACTCGATCATAAATGCTTCCATGCCTTAATTGCTACTTGATCATAAATGCTTCCGTACCTTAATTGCTACTTGATCATAAATGCTTCCATGCCTTAATTGTTACTTGATCACAAATGTTCCATGTCTAATTGCTTCATGTTAACTGTGTTCTCTTCATTAAGTTATTTAATTATTTCATGTTAGTTGTTGATATTTCCGTTGAGGTATTATTGGTTTCGTAGCTTCATTTTACTATCCCGTTGGTTTATATGGATTCATTGGTGCCTTATGGTTGGTCTCGCTGATTTGGTTTCATGAGTGAAGTTTCATAATCGTAGCGATATTGTATTGTGTAGTTGAAGTATAAGAATTGTGGAAATTGAGTTAACTTGTGAAACACCTTGTATTTATTATTTGTGATTGTTGTTGATATATACATATGTTGGGATCGGGTTGCAGGTCGCAACAGGAGGAATAAGGGAGGATTGTGATTGTCAAGTGGGATCGGGTTGCACGCCGCAACAAGGAGTAATAAGGGTGGACATGTGGGATCGGGCTACGCGCTGCAACAGGAGGAATAAGGGTGATATGTGTTGAGAATAAGGGTGATATGTGTTGAGGAGTAATAAGGGAGGACAAGTGGGATCGGGTTGCACGCCGCAATAAGGAGGAATAAGGGAGAATATCGATACTGTTATTGTTGGAAATATTGATATTGTTATTGTTTATATGGTGGGATCGGGATGCGCGCCGCATTAATTATTATTTTGGCATTTATTTCTATTGTGGTTACTATTGAGCTGTTGAAATGCCCTAAGGATTGGTTATAACTGAATACTAGTAGACTGGTTGAGTCCTGTGTTCCTTTAATGCAAGTTCCGGTTATATTCCACTCCGTACTTCTTTTTCTGTTATTATAAACTGTTGCAAGTTATATATATTGTTATGCCCCGCCGTAGCCTCGTCACTACTTCGTCGAGGTTAGGTTCGGCACTTACTAGTACATGGGGTCGGTTATACTGATGCTATACTCTGCACTTCTTGTGCAGATCCCAGTGCTGGACCGTACAGACCGTAGTTCGAGGTTGCTGCCTTCAGACCAGTGGAGACCCGAGGTAGTCCTGCAGGCGTCCGCAGGCCTTGGCGTCCCCTTCTATCCTGTCTTTCTTTCTGTTTTATTTATTTTCGAAACAGATGTGTACTTCTTTGTTCAGACTATTATGTGTAGTATTCGTAGATGATCCGTGAAATTATGACACCAGTTCTGGGTGGATTTTTATTATGGATTTCGTATTAGTATTAAGTTAAACTGTTAATTTCTGTTCTTCCACATTTTGATTTCCACTGATTTTCTTATATCATCTAGTAAATTGTTAAAGATAAAGAGAAAAGGTAAAATAACCAGCGGGTTCAATGTTAGGCGCCATCAGGGTCCCGACGGCGGGAAATTCGGGTCGTGACAAGTTGGTATCAGAGCTCTAGGTTGCTTAGATCTCACAATTCACGGACAAAATTGGTAAAGTCTGAGGGATCGGTATGGAGACGTCTGTGCTTATTCCCTAGAGGCTACGAAGTTAGGAACAGTTTCACTTCTATTCATCTCTGTCCTGCGGTTTGATCTCTCAATACTAATTGAACTCTCTACTCTGTCCTTTCGCAGATGGCGAGAACGCATACCGCTTCATCAGCTGATCAGCAGCCCGAGCCCCCGATGGCAGCTCCTACGAGGGGCAGAGGACGAGGCCGAGGCCATGCTAGAGGACGAGGCAGGGGTAGGGCACAGCCCAGAGTAGCAGCACCAGCGGTGGAGCCTCAGGTTGAGTTTGATGATGAGGTTCCGGCCTAGACCGTTCCAGCGGGACCAGCTCAGGTCCCAGAGGGGTTCATAGCTACCCCGGTACTCTTGGATGCTTTGGTCCGTCTAGTGGGCCTTATGGAGAGTGTCACTCAGGCAGGAATACTTCCAGTAGCACCAGCAATCTCTCGTGCTGGGGGAGGAGTACAAACTCCCGCTACTCACACACCGGAGTAGATGGCTCCCCAATTTCATACTCCAGCAGCTCAGCCAGTTGGGGTGGTCTCGCCGGGTGTTGTAGCTCAGACCGGCGATGGAGCAGCTATGTCTACAGATGCTTTATGGAGGTTGGACAGGTTCACCAAGCTTTTCATTACTACCTATGGCGGTACATCTTCAGAGGATCCCCAGGATTATTTGGACAATTGCCATGAGGTTCTCTGGAACATGGGGATAGTGGAGACCAATGGGGTCGACTTTGCTGCTTTCCGCTTATTAGGTTCCGCCAAGAAATGGTGGAGGGATTTCTGTTTGGCTAGACCAGCTGGGTCGCCCGTTTTACTTGGGATCAGTTTTCTCAGCTATATCTGGAGTAGTTTCTCCCTATCACTCAGAGAGAGGACTATCGGAGGCAGTTTGAGCGTCTTCAGCAAGGTTCTATGACTGCCACTCAGTACGAGACCAGATTTATTGACTTGGCCCATCATGCTCTTCTTATACTTCCCACCGATAGAGAGAGGGTGAGGAGATTCATTGAGGGACTCGCTCAGCCTATCAGATTGCAGATGGCTAAGGAGACAGGGAGCGAGATTTCTTTCCAGGATGCGGCCAATATAGCCAGACGAGTCGAGATGGTTTTAGCTCGAGGTAGTTGTCAGGGGTCTGACGAGAGGCCACGTCATTCTGGCAGGTACAGTGGTGCCTCGTTTGGAGGCAGGGATTCTTTTGGTAGAGGCCACCATCCCAGGCCGTTTGATTCAGCGCTTCAGGCATCCCATGGAGCTTTAGGGAGTCGTGGTCCTTATGTACCTCCTTCAGGATAACCAGCTTATAGTGCACCGCCAGCTCCTATCAAAGCACCTCCTCTTCAGAGCTATTATCGTGGTCAGCCAGCCCGCCAGGGTCAATCTCAGTTTCCCCAGCCGCAATATTCAGATGGATGTTTTGAGTGTGGTGAGTATGGTCATATCCGGAGGGCTTGTCCGAGGTTAGTGGGTGCTCAGTCGCAGCAGCAGAGTTCTCGTGCCATAATTCAAGCACCGTCTGCCCAGCCAGCTAGAGGTAGGGGTCAGGGAGCTAGAGGAAGGGGTCAACCCGCTAGAGGTGGAGGTCAGGCCATTAGAGGTGGAGGCGAGGCCGCTAGAGGTGGAGGCCAGCCAGCAGGAGGCCATCCCAGAGATATAGTTCAGGGTGGTGGGGCCCAGCCCCGATGTTATGCTATTCCAGCTAGGCCTGAGGCTGAGGCCTCCGATGCAGTTATCACAGGTACGGTTTCAGTTTGCAGTAGAGATGCTTCAGTTCTATTTGATCTAGGGTCTACGTACTCCTATGTGTCATCTTATTTTGCTCCATATTTGGTTGTGCCTCGTGATGCCTTGAGTGTTCCCGTGTATGTGTCCATGCCAGTAGGGGATTCTATTATTGTAGATCGTTTCTATCATTCGTGCGCGGTTGTTATTGGGGGTCTTGAGACTAGTGCAGATCTCCTACTTCTCGATATTGTTGATTTCGATGTCATTTTGGGGATGGATTGGCTGTCACCTTACCATGCTATATCTGAATGTCATTCTATCAGCAGGGGACTCCTGGTCATTCTATCAGCAGGGTCATTTCGTATGTGAAGGCTCGGCGTATGGTTGAAAAGGGGTGTTTGGCCTATTTGGCCTATGTTCGTGATTCTAGTTCTGAGGTTCCTTCTATGATTTTTGTACCAGTTGTTCGGGAGTTTCCAGAGGTATTTCCTGCAGACCTGCCGGGGATGCCACCCGACAGGGATATTGAATTTTGCATTGATTTGGCTCCGGGCACTCAGCCCATTTCTATTCCTCCGTATCACATGGCCCAGCCAGAGTTGAAAGAATTGAGGGAGCAACTGCAAGACTTGCTTGATAGCATCTCGCACTAGGGTGCGCCGGTGTTGTTTGTTAAAAAGAAGGATGGGTCGATGAGGATGTGTATTGATTATCGGCAGTTGAACAAGGTCACCATCAAGAACAAGTATCCTTTGTCGAGGATTGATGATTTGTTTGATCAGCTTCAGGGTGCCAAGGTATTTCGAAGATTGATTGGAGATCTGGCTACCATCAGTTGAGGATTAGGGAATCCGATGTCCCTAAGATAGCTTTTCGCACTCGGTACGGGCATTACGAGTTTTTAGTGATGTCATTTGGGTTGACAAATGCCCCAGCAGCATTCATGGATTTGATGAACCTAGTGTTCAGGCCTTATTTGGATTCCTTCGTGATTGTCTTCATTGATGATATTTTGATCTACTCCCGCAGCCGAGAGGAGCACGAGCAACATCTTCGAGTCGTTCTTCAGACTCTAAGAGATAGTCAATTGTACGCTAAGTTTTCGAAATGTGAGTTTTGGTTGAGTTTAGTTGCCTTCTTGGGCCACGTCGTATCAGCAGAGGGTATTCAGGTGGATCCGAAGAAAATAGAGGCAGTCAAGGACTGGCCTAGACCCACATCAGCTATAGAGATCCGGAGTTTCTTGGGTTTGGCGGGTTATTACCGCCGGTTCGTGGAGGGGTTTTCATCAATAGCAGCCCCGATGACCAGGTTGACCCAGAAGGGTGCCCAGTTCAGGTGGTCGTACGAGTGTGAGGCGAGCTTTCAGAAGCTCAAGACAGCTTTGACCACAGCGCCAGTGTTGGTTTTGCCCACAGGTTCAGGGCCATTTACAGTATATTGTGACGCATCTCGTATTGGACTTGGTGCGGTGTTGATGCAGAATGGCAAGGTTATTGCATATGCTTTGCGGCAGTTGAAGATTCACCAGAAGAATTATCCAGTTCATGATTTGGAGCTAGCAGCCATTGTTCATGCGCTGAAGATCTGGAGGCATTATTTATATGGCGTGTTATATGAGGTGTTCACGGATCATAAGAGTTGCAGTATTTGTTCAAGCAGAAGGAGCTCAATTTGAGGCAGAGAAGGTGGTTGGAGCTACTAAAGGACTATGATATCACCATCTTGTATCATCCGGGGAAGGCCAATGTGGTGGCCGATGCTTTGAGTAGGAAGTCAGCTAGTATGGGCAGCCTTGCGTATATTCCGATCAGTGAGAGACCGCTTGCTTTGGATGTTTAGGTGTTAGCCAATCAGTTCGTGAGGTTGGATGTTTCTGAGCCCAGTCGTGTTCTAGCTTGTACAGTCGCTCGGTCTTCATTGTTTGAGCGGATCAGGGATCGGCAGTATGATGATCCTCATTTGCTAGTCCTTAGGGACACAGTACGGCACGGTGGTGCCAAGCAGGTTACTGTTGGAGGTGATGAAGTTTTGAGGATGCAGGGTCGAGTTTGTGTGCCTAATATGGATGGACTTCGTGAGTTGATTCTAGAGGAGGCCCATAGTTCCCGGTATTATATTCATCCAAGCGCCGCTAAGATGTATCAGGATTTGCGGCAGCATTATTTGTGGAGGAGCATGAAGAAGGACATTGTTGTGTATGTAGCTCGGTGTTTGAATTGTCAGCAGGTAAAGTACGAGCATCAGAGACCGGGTGGTTTGTTCCAGAAGATTGAGATTCCTGAGTGGAAGTGGGAGCGTATCACCATGGACTTCATTGTTGGACTCCCACAGACTCAGAGGAAGTTCGATGCAGTATGGGTTATTGTTGATAGGCTGACCAAGTCAGCGCATTTCATTCCTGTGGCAGTCTCCTATTCTTCAGAGAGGTTAGCGGAGATCTATATCCAGGAGATTGTTCGTCTTCATGGTGTGCCCGTGTCTATCATTCTGGACCGAGTACGCAGTTTACCTCGCATTTCTGGAGGGTAGTTCAGCGTGAGTTGGGTACACGGGTCGAGTTGAGCACAACATTTCATCCTCAGATGGACGGACAGTCCGAGCGTACTATTCAGATTTTGGAGGATATGCTCCGAGCATGTGTTATTGACTTTGGAGGTTCGTGGGATCAGTTCTTGCCATTAGCGGAGTTTGCCTACAACAACACCTATCAGTAGAGCATCCAGATGGCTCCTTATGAGGCATTATATGGTAAACTGTGTCGATCGCCAGTTGGGTGGTTTGAGCCGGGAGAGGCTCGGTTGTTGGGTATAGATTTGGTATAGGATGCCTTGGACAAGGTTAGGATCATTCAGGATAGGCTCTATACAGCGCAGTCCAGGCAAAAGAGTTATGCCGACCGTAAGGTTTGTGATGTGGCATTTATGGTCGGAGAGCGAGTGTTGCTTCGGGTCTCGCCCATGAAGGGCGTGATGAGATTTGGGAAAAAGGGCAAGCTAAGCCCTAGATTCATCGGACCTTTTGAGATCCTTGATCGAGTGGGAGAGGTGGCTTACAGACTTGCGTTGCCACCGAGTTTATCAGCTGTGCATCCTGTGTTTCATGTGTCCATGTTTCGAAAGTATCACGGCGATCCATCCCACGTGTTAGACTTCAGCACTGTCTAATTGGACAGGGATTTGACCTATGAGGAGGAGCCGGTAGCTATTCTAGACCAGCAGGTTCGTCAGTTTAGATCAAAGAGTTATCCAACGGTTCGTGTTCAGTGGAGAGGTCAGCCTATGAGGCAGCTACCTGGGAGTCCGAATCTGATATGTGAAGCCGATATCCCCATATTTTCACCGACTCAAGTACTTTTCTACGTCCGTTCGAGGACGAACGGTTGTTTAAGAGGTGGAGAATGTGATGACCCTTTATGGAGAATGTGATGACCCAAAGGGTCATCTTTTGTTTTAAAGTCCATTTCTTTGTTTTGAGGCCTTGAAAACCTCCTTGTTATCTCCTCAATTTGCGTGCGCAGTCCGGACGCGATTACGGAACGCTTTTATGTGAATTTTAAGAAAAATGTTAAATTTGGCCTTTAAAATTGATTAAAGTTGACTTCGGTCAATATTTTTAATAAACGTACCCGGACCCATGATTTGACGGTCCCGTAGGGTCCGTAGTAAAATATGGGACTTGGGCGTATGTCTGGAAATGACTTCCGAGGTCCCTAGCCCGAGAAAAGAATTTTTAAAGAAAATTGTTTTGCTGGAAAATATAAAGACTTTTGGAAATGAAATGGGGTGTGTGTTCTTGATTGTATCGAGCCCGTATTTTAGTTTCGGAGCCCGGTACAGGTTTAATATAATATTTACGTCATATCTGTGAAATTTGGTAAGAATCGGAGTTGATTTGGTATAAATCGGACCCTTGGTTGCGAAAATAGAAATTTGAACTATCTTGTGAAATTCATGAGTTTTGGTGTTA
Organism: Nicotiana attenuata; assembly: GCF_001879085.1. Lineage (NCBI taxonomy): Eukaryota > Viridiplantae > Streptophyta > Magnoliopsida > Solanales > Solanaceae > Nicotiana > Nicotiana attenuata. Next base: position 33,922 of record NW_017672496.1, read on the forward strand.
AATCCGTTGTTTGAGATGTTATTTTGGCGATTTGATCGCACGAACAAGTCTGTATGATGTTTTTAGACTTGTGTGCATGTTTGGTTTGGAGCCCCGAGGGCTCGGGTGAGTTTTAGATAGGCCACAGAGTGTTTTGGACTTAGGAAACTCAGCTGTGCATCTGGTATTTTTGCACAGGTCTCTGATCTCGCAATTGCGAGATCAGGCTTCGCAATTGCGAAGTAAGCAGGCCTGGGAAATGCAACCAATATGTCGCGAATGCGAACCAGGCCTGGGCAGGCCCTCATCGTAAATGCGAACACTGGGCCGGAAATTGCGAAGGCCCTCTGTCGCAAATGCGACATTTTCTTCGCAAATGCGAAGGTAACAGACTTCCAAAGGGTTCGCAATTGTGAACCCCTGATCGCAATTGCGATATCTGCGACCTGTTAAGTGGAATTTCAGACGGGATTTTACATCATTTTACACTTCTCTCAAACCCTAAACATCCTTAGGCGATTTTTCAAAGACTCAAACTTCTTCAAATCATAGGTAAGTGATTTCTAACTCATTTTCTTCAATCCATTTCATCTTTTTACATGATTTCATTTCAAAATTTAGGGTTTTTCATGGGAAATTGAGTGTTCTTGGGTAGAAATTAGAATTTTCGAATTTTAGGGATTTGGACCTCAATTTGAGGTCAGATTTCAAAACTAATTGCATATTTGAGTTTGTGGGTGAATGGGTAATCGAGTTTTGATTTGAACTTCGAGTTTTGACCAAGCGGGCCCGGGGTTGGGTTTTGACTTTTTGGGGAAAACATTGGGAAGTTCATATTCATGCATTAAAATTGGTTTAATTAGCATTTATTGATGTTATTGAATTAATTATGGCTAGATACGAGTGAATTGGTGGTGGAATTGAGAGGGAAAGTGGTGGTTGAGTGTTGAATTGTCCGTTGGCTTAAGGTAAGTGTTTGGTCTAACCTTGACTTGAGGGAATAGGAATTCCCGACTTATGTGCTAAATGAAATATCATGTGTGTGGCGTATAGGTGTGGTGACGAGTACCTATGCGCCACCAAATTTCCATTTTTAGTTTGTTTCCCTTCCCCGTTTCCTATTATACTATTTCTTGTCTTATTTGCTACCTGCTTAAATTGTTTCCATGCCTTAATTGCTACTCGATCATAAATGCTTCCATGCCTTAATTGCTACTGGATCATAAATGCTTCCATACTTTAATTGCTACTCGATCATAAATGCTTTCATGCCTTAATTGTTACTTGATCACAAATGTTCCATGTCTAATTGCTTCATGTTAACTGTGTTCTCTTCATTGAGTTATGTAATTGTTTCATGTTAGTTGTTGATGTTTCCGTTGAGGTATTATTGGTTTCGTAGCTTCATTTTATTATCCCGTTGGTTTATATGGATTCATTGGTGCCTTATGGTTGGTATCGCTGATTTGGTTTCATGAGTGAAGTTTCATAGTCGTAGCGATATTCTGTTGTGTAGTTGAAGTATAAGAATTGTGGAAATTGAGTTAACTTGTGAAGCACCTTGTATTTATTATTTTTGATTGGTGTTGATATATACATATGTTGGGATCGGGTTGCACGCCGCAACAGGAGGAATAAGGGAGGATTGTGATTGTCTGGTGGGATCGGGTTGCATGCCGCAACAAGGAGTAATAAGGGTGGACAGGTGGAATCAGGTTGCGCGCTGCAACAGGAGGAATAAGGGTGATATGTTTTGAGGAGTAATAAGGGAGGACGGGTTGGATCGGGTTGCGCGCCGCAATAAGGAGGAATATGGGAGAATATCGACACAGTTATTGTTGGAAATGTTGATATTGTTATTGTTTATATGGTGGGATCGGGATGCGCGCCACATCAGTTATTGTTTTGGCATTTATTTTTGCTGAGGTTACTATTGAGGTGTTTAAATTCCCTAAGGATTGGTTATAGCTGAATACTAGTAGACTGGTTGAGTCCTGTGTTCCTTTAATGCAAGTTTCGGTTATTTTCCATTCCGTACTTCTTTTTCTGTTATTATAAACTGTTGCAGGTTATATATATTGTTATGCACTGTCGTAGCCTCGTCACTACTTCGTCGAGGTTAGGCTCGGCACTTACCAGTAGATGGGGTCGGTTGTACTGATGCTACACTCTGCACTTCTTGTGTAAATCCCAATGCTGGATCATACGGACCGTTGTTCGAGGTTGCTGCCTTCAGACCAGTGGAGACCCGAGGTAGTCCTGCAGGCGTCCGCAGGCCTTGGCTTCCCCTTCTATCCTGTCTTTCTTTCTATTTTATTTATTTTCGAAACAGATGTGTACTTCTTTGTTCAGACTATTATGTGTAGTATTCGTAGATGGTCCGTGAAATTGTGACACCAATTCTGGGTGGAGTTTTATTATGGATTTCGTATTAGTATTATGTTAAACTGTTAATTTCTGTTCTTCTGCATTTTGATTTCCGCTGATTTTCTTATATCATCTAGTAAATTGTTAAAGATAAAGAGAAAAGGTAAAATAACCAGTAACATTGGCTTGCCTAGCGGGTTCAATGTTAGGCGCCATCACGGTCCCGACGGTGGGAAATTCGGGTCGTGACATTGTACTACATGAAATTGATCGAGTTTACTCTCCTTATTGTTTTAGGTCGATTCAAATTCCTCCCTTTTAATATTTAGAAAATCTCACTTTATACCTATTAAGCCCAAACTATTTACCTTTTAATACCCATGCCTAAACTATTTACTATTCCTACCCATGCGGCCTAATTTATTTACCCGGCCCACCTATTTCACCCGGCCCAAGCTACCCACCGTCTTTAATGCCTTGTCTTCATTCTTTACACTAGACTAAAGAATCCAGCCCACCTATTTCACCCGGCCCAAGCTACCCACCGTCTTTAACGCCTTATCTTCGTCCTTTAACACTAGACCAGAGAAGAGTTTCCAAATCTCCATAGCCAAACCATGAGAACCCATATTTCACCCAGATTTGAGTTTTTAATTTTTTCTTTAGATTCAGTTCTATCTCTTCGTCTAGTAGTTATTTTTGGGTGAAATTTTTGCTTCTGAAAGTACATTTTAGTGAAAGTTGGTTTTCAAAATCATATATTTTTTGTGTTTTTCTTTGTACTTTTTGTGAATCAATGTCTATGGTTTGTTGTTTTCACTATGGGTCGGAAGCATTATGCGCGTAGATGGTGGCACCGTGGATAACATCATTCTTCAACACAAGTAGCTGCTGAATCCATTGCCTCAACCATGTTCGGTCCTAGTTTTTTATTATTTTCTGATTCTCAGTCCGTGTTTAGTCGTAACCCTAGCAGTAGTCATGTTGAAAATACAACTGAAAATGTAGAATTAGAGGGTGGAAAAGGCAACAAAATTAATGCTTCGTCAGTCGATGGAACTCCCTACCAGTCATTACCCGACACAAATTCCGAACCAGTTATAGGATGTGTTCCTGTGAATGATAAGGGAAAAGGTAAAGTTGTTGAGGATTCTGAGTTAGGGGGAAGCCGACGTGAATCCGTGCCTAAAACAGAGACTCAACCAGTAGATGTTGATTGTAACGATGATTCTCAGTTAAAGAAGAAAAAAACTGGTGTCGCACCCAAGAAGGTAATTTTCTTAAAATTAGGATCTGTGCTTTTGAATGTATAGTACATTGTTATTTTTTGATTTTCTGGTATTCTTTTGTATTATATTATAGTTATAGTCAGTGTCGCGCCCCCTTTTTTCCCCCTCTCGCGGGGAGAAGTCCGGGTTTCGACATTCACGGGGTGTAAAGACTCATTTCCTTTTGGGAATTGGGTATCTGAAGAGTCGCCACCTAACGGATTATGGTGCGTTAGGGCACCTAGAGTAATTAACTCATGGGTTGGTTTGCATTACCAGAGATTAGGGTAAGGGCTCGAAATAACCTCGAGGGGAAGGTGTTAGGCACCCCTCTTGGTCCACAACTGTGGGTCCTGGCCGAACTTACATTCACAAATCAGTCCATTACAAGTAAATAGTTGAATCAAATAGGTCGCAAGTAAAGCACGTTAGAGTAACTCAAGTAGTAAGATAAAGTTTTGAACAAGTTGTAAAACAAAGTTTTAAAGAAAGGTTTTGGTAAAGAGGGGTTCTAGGTTGGTTATCCTATAGGATCACATCAGTACAATGCCCGGTAATCACTCCTTAGAAAAGGGGCTACGCGTGGCATTAGCGCACCGGTCATCATATCCATGTCTACCCTTCCCATCCCCTTATTGGTCATGCAAAGCGAGTGTTGGTCACGAATTCCTATTGCGTGCTGCTACCCGTCCCTTCTTAGTGGTCCCGGAGGGAGTTAGGACCTCCACTTATAGGTAGTTCTAGACAAACCCCTAAGGTTTTTAAAGGTGAAAATTCTAAGGCGACAAGCAAAACAATTAGGACTTTGAGCAAACAAGAACAGGAAGGAGTAGTTAAAGGCTCAATTTTCCTCCTCAAGTAAACATACAAGCAGCACGACTCAAACACAGTTAAGGTCTTTATTAATCAAAGTCCTAAAGTAGGATCTCTAAGTGACTATGCAAAAACAGACCAAGCCTTTATACCCAGAAGTTATTACCTAAAAGTTGCCTAGGGGACTCTTTTAAAAGTTATTAGACTCAGAAATGTTAAACGACGGAGAAAGAGCTTCAGGGGAATGCAGTTTTGAAAATGCCCTAAGGCTTGCCTATATGCAGTATACTGTGTCTATATTAATGCAGAAACAACAGGTTTTCGAGATAGACTCCTTTAATGCCTATAAGCATGGTATCTAATGGGATCGGTGCAATTTTGAAAGAACTTGTTTCAGAAAATGTTAACGCTTAGTAAGACTAGCTTTAGAAATGAACTAGGCGTGACGAAGTTGATTTATTAGGACAAATTAAATCATCAGACATAATTGCGAGTATAGATCCCTATAAACATAATATCTAGGCGTATTACTGATTTTAGTCGATTTGCAGCAACATACAGAAAGACTTATTAGAACTGAATCGGAGTTGAGTCCTATAGGCATGGCATCTACTGACTTAAGACATGATTGTTTGGAACCTATGAACATGGTTTCTAACATGACAGAATGCAAAACCTTATGAACATAATTTCTATCTGATGCAAACGAAATTAGAAGTGAGATCCTATAGACATGATTTCTATTAGGCAAAGCAATTAGATTTAAAAGAGTAAATCCCTATGAGCATGTTTTCTATTGAGTAAAGCAGGCAGATTTAAAAAGTGAGATCCTAAGAGCAGGATTTCTACCCATATTACCCCATAAAGTATACATCTACCCACCCTTTTTACTAAATGCCCCAAATATCTGTTTACAAATTATTACATGCCAATGAATGAATTACATAAGTAAAATAGAAAATCAAGAAGCTATTCTATAGGGAGCCTTCAATTAGGCCCGAGTTTCCCAAAGCCTCCAATGGTCTCATAAACCTCAATTCCATAGACAAATCAGAGTCTAGGTGCATCAAAGTTCCCTAAGGGCCTTAAGAACCTCGGGCAATGCTTACACCTAGACTTAGCAACCAAGAATTGAACCAATGCAGTGTGGAAAGGCCATCCTCAGTATGCCAGAGTTCAGAGGGCTCTCAAGAGGATCCCAAGGCAGTACACATACTAGAGAGGGCAGAACTTATTGACTAAGAGTAAAGTGAAAGTGCAGGACACAAGTTGAAAAGGGTTATTAAAGACTGTATTGGAAAGTCTGTTTTGAAAGCAATTAGTAAAGCAACAAAGATTGTTTGAAAAGAGGTTGGAGTAGTAAACAAAACACCTTAAGAAAAGATCACACACAGTTAGTTTACGGAATTCAGTAGTCATACAGGGGTCAAGGGGTTGGGGATACACAGACATTTGGGCTGCACAACCCAGCAAAGATCTTAAGACTGGTTTGGACATGCTCAGAGATAGTTGACTCTGGCATAATCACACACCAGTCAGGAGAAATACAAACACATAGAAGGGAGTGATAAGGATTTGGGGATTCATAGGATGGTAAGCACACAAGAAATAAAAGACAATTGACAAAGCATGCTTTGAAACACATAAGGGAATACATTGATCTAAAGGGAAGGGGAGACATAGTAGCATGCTGATAATGTAACTTAACTACAAATTTTACAACAAAACCACAAGTAGAGGCAAGCCAGAAATAAAAGAAACTGAAACAATAAGAGAAACATATTGTTGTTGGAGCTTTAAATCAAAACCAGGACACACCAGTGAAGGTAGAAGTAAGCAGAATGACAGAACCAAAGAGCACAGATGATTAGCCTTGGCTTGCAGCCGGCTAATAGTAGCAAGTAGCACAAGAGAGAGGGAGAGCAGAGATTTTTAGTAAGAGGAGTAGTTTTTGAAAATCAAGTGTTCGTCTCTGTTAAAGAAAGACTTAGGGCATTTATAGTTTTGAAAATAGTCATAAAATATGGTAACAAGTAAAGGTTTAGCATAATTATGGAAGTAATCACAATTAGAATCCAATTAATACAAGTGCTCCCATTTAATCAAGGAATCACAGCTTGAACGGATACCAACAAGGATAATCAAGGAAAGAAAATCAGTTGAGAAAGACTAATTTTTTACCATATAAAGGATAGTAAAAGTATAGAGCATATGATTGAGTCTAAGTATAAAATATACCAATTAAGGAAAGGATTCAGTAAGAGTGAAGTACCACAGTAAATAAGGAAACGGAATCAGTCAATTTAAACAGACGAGTAGAACCTTAGGGTTTTGAAAGGAAATCTTGCAATCAAACCATAAAGTAAGAAATTCAGAATCAATCAAGAGGAGGTCATGATTCTGCACTTCAACATATAAATAGAGAAGAACGAACAGGCGTAGCAAACAGGCAAGGTCAACCATATAGACAGAGAGAAGCAAGAGATGAGCAAACACAATCATACAGAAGTGACCTAAGCAGGCTAAAGACTCAGTAGAAAACCCACTCGAAGCATGGTAACCAACAGAAACTTAACAAGATCAAGTAGTCATGCTAACACATAAAACAAAAGCAAAGAAAGTCTTAAAAGATTAGGGATTTTTTTAATAGAGTCGAGTTAAAAAGAAGTAGGCACATAAAATCAGTCAAAATAAGCAAGGAAATAGGTTTAATAATAAAGAAAATCGATTAAAACAAGTGCGGAAGAAACTCCGAGAAACCCTAGTTTTTAAAGAAAGCAAAATGGTCTAAAAATTGAGGATCTTTCAGAAGAAGTTCGAGAATAGTGCAAATCATAGGAAGAAACAGACTTAAATCATTAAAATAACACAGATCTAAGAGATTCAAACGAGAGTTAGAGTTTCAAAAGGAAGCCCAAATAGAAACGAGAGAACCTGTTGCAAAACTCCATGAATCGTAACATATATGGTGCGATTTTGCCCAAAATCACAACAGAGAAGCCACGAATGACAGAAATAGAAACCCCAGGTCCAAACCGGCATGGCCCAGGACCCTTGAAGGCCTCAGAGATGACGAGCAAGGTGATGAGAGACCCATTGGAGGCTTGGGGTTGAAAGGTGATCGCCGGAGAAGGTCGGAGAAGAAGGTCGGCGGTTGAAAGCTAGGGTTAGGTTAAGAGTGTTTGAGAGCATAGAGGATTTGGAAATGAGTAGGGTTAGGGGGTCGTTTAGGAATTAAAAAGGTAAGGGCGTGTGTAGACTGTTGATCTGGGAGATCAATGGTCAGGATTCAACCGGGTAGGTGGGTTCCGGGTTTGGGTAAGGGTTTATAGGGTCTGGGTCGGGTTATTTAATAGGAAATTGGGCTGGGGATTGGGTCATTTTTGGGCTACAATTGAAAGCCTAATTTGGCTATGATTTAAATAGCTAATTTTTCCTATTTTAATTTATAATAAATAGTAGGTAATTTTTGGAAAATAATTTAAGGTGCCAAAATAATTTTAAAATACATAATTAACATTTTAAAAATATAGGTACCAATTTTGTGCATATAAAACACAATTATACCTTAAAATGGGCTAATATTGCAATTATATGCAATTCAGCTTAAAAAATACTAAATGTTATTATAAAAATGCATAAAAAATATATTAGCCATATTTTGACATAAATATAGAGATTAAATGAGTAAATCATCATAACAATAATTTGGAAAATATATATTGGGGGGTTTTATGGATAAAAAAAAAGGGAAAAATAAATCAATTTAAACCCTTAAAATTATGGGAGAAATAATAAAAGCCTTGTGCATGCTTATATATGCATATGTATATGCTATTTTGAAGGTATTTATGCATATTTAAAATATATAGGGAAAAATTGGGTATCAACTGTCAGTTGTGTTAATTTTAAGTGAATTCTATTTCTTAAATAATTTATATAATCATGTTTCACATTGTTGAGATTCCCTTGTGCCTATAGACATAGTATATGTGTGTTATGTGATAGTTTTTATAGTTATAGACAGTTGTTAGAACAACCCCGTACAACTATTTACCCTGTTAGTAGAGCTATATACTATCATATGCTTTTGGATCCTTTTTTGGCTGTCTTCGCTATTTGTTTTTCCTTTAATAATAGTAGTATCGTACAATATCTTGAAAATACTTTATAGCTGCATACCTTTTTGCTTTTTCTCTTTATTTCTATCTGTTATGTAATAGTAGTATAATCATTTATAGTTACCGGGAATTAGCCAGTAGAATTGTATACCCTGCAGGTATAGTTATATGCCGTGTTGGTATCGTATGGTAGTTGTAATATTTTTGGTTGGTTTAGTTACATTTTTAGGTGAATTCTATTTCTGAAATTATTTTATATAAACTTGTTTTGCAGTGTTGGGATTTCCTTGTGCCTATGGACATAGATTATAAACCAAAGGTTGATTGGGATACCAACTGCCATGTTATTCGTCAATTGATAGAGAATTTATCAAAGATGCAACTTCGGCTGTTTAAGAAAACATGCTTTGGATATTTTTTGAATCTGCCACCAGTTATTGTGTAGATTCGGGTTATGCACCATTTGCTTATTAGAGAAGTACATCATGAGGTGAAAAATGAGATGCGGTTTGTAGTGAGTGATTCTAGGTTGTGCTTTGGTTTGGGTGAATTTGCACTTGTTACTGGGCTAAAATGTAAGGGTGATACAAGTATAGAGAGCGTAGAAGAGAATAGGTTGATTTCAAAATATTTTGGGACTGCATCCGTGACATTGGCCCAACTAGCAGACTATTTTACTGTAACGACCCGACCGGTTGTTTTGAGCATTTGCACTTCGCTCGCCAGTTCTCGGGCATGACTAGCCCCGTATGATGTATTATGACTTATGTAAATCATTGGTTTTGGTTTTCAGGATAATCGAAATAGTTTTGGAAGAACAATTCTCAGTTCGAAGCTTTAAATTTGAAAGGTTTGACCTAGTCTTGACTTTTTAGTATTCGATCTTGGATTTGGATTTTTATGATTTGGTTAGCTCCGTCGGGTGATTTTGGACTTAGGAGCGTGATCAGAATGGGTTTTGGAGGTCCGGAGTAGATTTGGGCTTGAATTGGCGAGATTGGAATTTTGGCATTTTCCGGTTGATAGGGGAGACTTTGATATAGGGGAAGGAATGGAATTCCGGAAGTTGGAGTAGGTCCTTGTGTCATTTGTGATGTGTGTGCAAAATTTCAGGTCATTCGGACGAGGTTTGATAGACATTTTGATCAAAAGCGGAATTCGGAAGTTTTTGGAGTTCTTAGGCTTGAATCCTTGGTTAACTTGATGTTCCGATGTTGCTTTAGGTGTTTCGAAGGTTGGTATAAGTTTGGATAGTGGTATATGACTTTTTCGTACTTTTGGTTGAGGTCCCGGGGGCCTCGGGGTGATTTCGGATGGTTGACGGTAGGTTTGAAGTTGAGAATTGGCAGCTGAAGCTACTGAAGTCTGTCATAACCGCACCTGCAGCTTGGGGACCGTAGGTGCGGGCCCGTAGAAGCGCCGCCAGGGTCGAAGATGCGGAATTGAGCTTGAGGAGCTAAAATCGCAGATGCGGGTATTTGAGCGCACCTGTGATAGCGCTGGTGCGGATTACTGATCGCAGGTGCGGTCCATGGGCTGTTAAGTGGTTTCCGCAGGTGCGGACCTGGGACCACAGGTGCGGGTCAACAGGTGCGAGATTTTGTACCGCAGAAGCGGTTTTGCTGGGGCAGATCATATAAATTAAGGCCTTCGTGATTTTGAGCTATTTTTGATCACTTTTCATACGAGATAGAGCTTGGGAGAGCCAATTTGAAGAGGGAATTCAAGAAGGCTTCGTTGAGGTAAGATTTTCTAACATAAAACTCGTTTCTATGGTGTTATTTCACGGATTAGGCTTGTAATTTATGAAAATTAGTGATTGAAATTGAAGAAAACTAGGGCTTGAAATTGGAGACCTAAAATTAGGGATTTGAGGGGTCATTTGTGGTTGGATTTTTGGTAAATTTGGTATGTATGAACTCGTGAGAGGATAATGATTCCATTGATGTTAATTTTGTCGGATTTCGAGACGTGGGCCCGGGGGGTCGGGTTTGGCCAATTTCGGGTTTCTTGATGCAATTTGATTATTTTCGCAAGGGCTTCGTTCCCTTAGCATATTCTAATGTTATGATACTGATTTTGGGTAGATTCGACGCGAGTTGAGGCCGATTCGAGAGGCAATGGCATCGCGGGCTAGAGTTGGACCGGTTTGAGGTAAGTAATGATTGTAAATGTTGTCCTGAGGGTATGAAACCCCGGATTTCACATCCTTGTGCTACTTTGAGGTGACACACACGCTAGATGACGAGCGTGGGGTCGTGCACTCTTGGGGATTGTGACTTGGTCCATCCCGTGCGACTGTTAAGTTGCGTATTTGATTGAAAATTGTATGATATCATTGTGTTTTGGAAAATATTACTATGTTTTGGGCTGGATGCCACATTTGGGCCTTGTGCCAACTGTTTGGACCCTTAGGGGCTTATTACTATTGTTTCCTCACTGTTTTGGTTATATCTACACTCAGTCATGCTACTTTACTGATTTTATAACTCAGTCTTTATTACTATGTTTATGCATAAGATGATATTTTGGGCTGAGCACCCTGTTTTACTGATAGCCCAAGTGGCTTGTGAGGCTGATGACTGAGAGGGACCGAGGGTCTGATTGTGAGGTTTATGACTGAGGGAGGTCGAGGGCCTGGTGGTGAGGATTATATATATTTATTGGATCGGGCTGCACGCCGCAGCGATATTATATATATATATATATATATATTTATTGGATCGGGTTCCACGTCACAACGATATTATATATTTATTGGATCGGACTGCACGCCGCAGCGATATTATATATTTATTGGATCGGGCTGCACGCCGCAACGATATATTGCTTGGACTGAAGGAGCCCCTCCGGAGTCTGCACACCCCTAGTGAGCGCAGTCGACTATATATATGGATCGGGCTGCACGCCGCAGCGGTTATTATATGGTACCTGTTAAGCGTGAGTGCTGAGGGTGAGTGCTGATTGATGAGAGTTGAGTCATGAGTGACTGAGAGGCTTGCCCGAGGGGCTATATATATGCACAGATACGAGTGATGCTTTTCCTATGGGGCTTGTTTTCATGAAATTACTGTTTTCACTCATCTTTATATTGAGCCTCTATTGAAAATGTTAAACAAATATTTTGAGCAACTTTCATTGAAACTGGAATTTATACGAGATGTTTGGAAGTATATCACTGATTTGGTTTTTGTTATTTCCATTGAGATTTTCCTGTCATGTGGTGTAAATGAATGACTGAGGGTTTTGCCGGCAGGGCTGTTTATGAATTATTTTTGCCCAATGGGCCGATTACGATTTTCATCACTTTCACTATAAAATACATTGAAACTCTTATGAAACTTTTTGAAAGTTATTTTTCAAAGGATTTCACTGAAATTGGAGTTTAATGAGATGATCTGATTTGTATCCTGGTTTTGGAAACATATTGTACCCGCTGTGGTGCTATGACGTGTTTTACGTGATTTCTTACTGCTCAGTCTTTATTTACTTTTATTACTTACTGAGTTGGCATACTCACATTACTCCCTGCACCTTGTGTGTAGATTCAGGCATTTCTGAGCTCGGTGGCAGGTTCATCGGAGTTAGCAAGGTAGCTGCTTGGCGATCGCAGCCCTGCTTTTCTCCCTTCTCATTCTTCCTTAAGTTGTACTCAGTGATTTCCCGTCCATGTTGGTCTTATGTTGTCATACGGTGGTAATAGATGCTCATGACTAGTGACACCCCGATGTCGGGCTTGTGTTATGTTTCCGCACTGGTTATTTAGACTCATATTATGAGATTTCTTATTAATTTATGGCTTAAAAATGATATTTATAGAAAAATGGTTTGATTTGGAAATTGTGTCGGCTAGCCTAGTTTTACGATAGGCACCATCATGACCGGGTCGGTTTTAGGATCGTGACAAGTTGGTATCAGAGCCTAGGTTACATAGGTCTCACGAGTCATGAGCAGGTTTAGTAGAGTCTCGCGGATCGGTACGAAGACGTCTGTACTTATCCTCGGGAGGCTGCAGAACCTTTAGGAAATCCTGCATTCTTGAATTCTTATCGTGCGACATTGATTCAGCTTGAAATGTAACTCTTTGAACTCCTTCCACGCGTTCGTATGCGCACATGAGCGCTCGGTATCAGCTGTGCGTCGACGGCTTCCGAATTACGCATTCGATCAAAAACCCGACCAAACAATGTCCGAATGACCTGAAATTTTACACACATATCCAAAATCACCTAAGGAGCTACAGCAACTCTCAGAATTCCATTCCGACCCTCGGATCAAAATCTCACCTATCAACCGGAATTCGCAAAAATACTAACTTCGCCAATTCAAGCCTAATTCTACACCGGACCTCCAAAATCAATTCCGATCGCACTCCTAAGTCACAAATCATTTCCCGAAGCTAACCGAATCACCGGAAATCACATCCGAGCCTTCTAACTCATAAGTCAACGTCCGGTTGACTTTTCCAACTTAGGTCTTCCTTAAAGAGACTAAGTGTCTCATTTCTTATAAAACCAACCCAAATCAACTCTAACACACCACATACCGATAACGAAACATAAAGAAGCATAAAATGGGAGAAACGAAGCAGTAACACATGAGACGACAGGTCGGGTCGTCACATCAATATTGCCACTGGCTCCTCAACATAAGATAGATCCTTTTCCAACTGGACTGAACTGAAATCCAACACGTGCGACGGATCACCGTGATACCTCCGGAGCATCGAAACATGAAATACCGGATGGACTCCTGCCAAGCTGGGAGGTAAGGCAAGCTCATAAGCAACCTCCCCAACACGCCTCAATATCTCAAAAGGGCCAATAAACCTCGGACTCAACTTCCCTTTCTTTCTAAATCTCATAACGCCCTTCATAGGCGAAATCCGAAGCAGAACCCGCTCTCCAACCATGTAGGAAACATCACGAACCTTCCCGTCCGCATAACTCTTCTGACTGGACTGGGCTGTACGGAGTCTATCCTTAATCACCTTAACCTTCTACAATGCATCCTGAACCAAATCTGTGCCCAACAATCTAGCCTCACCTGGCTCAAACCAACCCACCGTCTCCTATACAAAGCCTCACACGGTGCCATTTGAATGCTGGACTGATAGCTGTTGTTATAGGCAAACTCCGCCAATGGAAAGAACTGATCCCAAGATCCTCCAAACTCGATCACACATGCACGGAGCATATCCTCAAGAATCTGAATAGTGCGCTCGGACTGTCCGTCCGTTTGAGGGTGAAATACTGTACTTAACTCCACCCGAGTACCCAACTCATGCTGAACGGCCTTCCAAAATCGTGATGTGAACTGAGTACCTCTATCTGAAATGATGGAAACTGGAATACCATGCAGACGAACGATCTCCCGGATATAAATCTCCGCCGACCGCTCCGAAGAATAGGTAGTACACATAGGAATGAAATGCACGGACTTGGTCAGCCGATCCACAATAACCCAAATGGCATCGAACTTCCTCAAAGTCTGTGGGAGCCCAAATACGAAGTCCATGGTGATCCGCTCCCACTTCCACTCTGGAATCTCTATCTGCTGAAGCAATCCACCCGGTCTCTAGTGCTCATACTTACCTGTTGACAATTAAGGCACCGAGCCACAAACCCAACTATATCTTTATTCATCCGCCTCCACCAATAGTGCTGTCTCAAATCCTGGTACATCTTCGCGGCACCCGGATGAATGCAATACCGCGAACTATGGGCCTCCTCTAGAATCAACTCCCGAAGCCCATCAACATTGGGTACACAAACTCGACCCTGCATCCTCAATACCCCGTCATCACCAATAGTCACATCTCTAGCATCGCCATGCAAAACCTTGTCCTTGAGGACAAGCAAATAAGGGTCATCAAACTGACGCTCCCGGATACGATCAAACAAGGAAGACCGAGAGACCATGTAAGCTAGAACCCGACTGGGCTCCGAAAGATCCAATCTCACAAACTGGCCGGCTAAGGCCTGAACATCCATCGCCATGTGTCTCTCTGCTGCTGGTAAATAAGCCAAACTCCCCAAACTCTCTGCCCGGCGGCTCAAAGCATCGGCCACCACATTGGCCTTGCCCGGGTGATACAAAATAGTGATATCATAGTCCTTCAGCAGCTCTAGCCATCTCCTCTGACGCAAATTAAGGTCCTTCTGCTAGAACAGATGCTGCAAACTCCGTTGATCAGAATCTCACAAGGCACACCGTACAAATAATGACGCCAGATCTTCAAGGCGTGAACAATAGCAGCTAACTCGAGATCATGGACAGGATAATTCTTCTCATGTACCTTCAACTGTCCGGACGCGTAGGCAATCACCCTACCGTCCTGCATCAATACCGCTTCAAGGCCAACTCTCGAGGCATCACAATAGATTGTATAAGACCCCGAACCGGTAGGCAATATCAAAACTGGGCTGTAGTCAAAGCTGTCTTGAGCTTCTGAAAGCTCTCCTCACACTCTTCCGTCCACTGGAACGAAGCACC